>NC_140179.1:12687284-12714784 GCF_963971535.1 Notolepis coatsorum | reverse complement strand
GGAATTCCTAGAAACGGTAAACCTTTACGCTCTCGTCTAAACTGTCAAACCGCATAAAACGATGACGAAAGGGTCGTCAAGGCTCTCGTCGCGCCTACTGCTTACATCACAGGCATGCGCCAGTAGCCTAGAAGCGTAAACAAAGCATGTCTGATTCTATCCATGGCGATCACCTGAAGGCTACATTGGCAGTACTTTTAAATACACAATAATCTGTCCCGCGGCTATCACAACTATTATGACTGGACCCACTGTCTGTGAGTGACTCTGCTTTGGTCCAATCACATTCCCCACCCACACTCTGCGAATCAGAGGCAGAGTAGGGCGGGTCTTCACAGCACGTCATGTGACATATGCGCCAATCGTGTGACAGCGGGGCTCCGTTGTCTCGAGTTGTTACAGCCTCGTCTGCACGGAGAATTCCACCCCAAAACGCTAGTCTAAACGCAAAATTAAAAGTGAAACCGCAAGACGACTTTTGCGGTTTCTGTTCAGACTTCCATCCCAAAACGCTCGTCTAAACGTAGCCTTAAACTACAACAATAGGATTACAACACCATTACTAGTGGTGGACCTCCAACCTCTCATTGCAACACAATAGAATAATAGATGGATCTACACTGATCCCTGAAGATGAGTAGAAACAAGCACACATCTCAACAGGTGTCAGACAGAAGACCAAACATGACAGCAGTAGAGTCCACACATTGTATGCTGTCAAGGTCGGTGTATTCCTTTATTAACACCACAAATATAATGTTTCGAGTTACATGCGAGTACCACAAACATCTCCATGGTAAAACCACAACGTTTCGAGCTACATGCTAGCAGCACCACAAACTTCTCCATGGTAAAACCGATTCTTTGGACAACGATACGATATTTGCCGATATCACAAAGTCTGCCACGATACGATACGATGCGATTCAGGTGCCTGTGATTGATATGAGACGATATTATATGCCCATTTAACAGAATCAGTAACATTTAGATCAACTCAAAAAAGGCAACGGAAATATCATTTGACATTTTTATTTTTGAGCTCTTCCAGACATTTAAATGAAAAACAATCTATTGTTTTTAATTAAGGCCGGGCTGTTAACGCCGTTACCGGGCTAAGTTAACAGGTCTCAAAGTTGGATCTGGGAGCCAATTACATTAGCTGATGTAACCGTAAATAGTGGAGGGTATTCAAACGCTTTCTCGTTGGCGTTAGTTAACGTTGTCATCATAGCTAGATCTGTGGTGTCGGCTGGATGACGTTGGCTTCGTTTGCAAACGTTAGTTAACGTTCGCTATCTATATGGCGTTGGCAGGCGGGGCTGGCGTTGTCCAGTTGACATTACAGATCATGATGCTATGATAGCGTTAGCTAAAGCTATTGCCTGCATGTTATCAAATCGATTCGACTCAGGTAGAGTCGAGAAGGTACCACACGCAAAATGGTCCGTGCGGGCCCCGCAACCTAGTATAGACAGTTCCAACTTCAGTGTGTGAATTACGTTAATCCACCACAGTTTCACAATTACTCAACTGCACTCAATATTTAAATACCAATGTTAGTCTAAATAAATGTAGACAGACAATGTACGTATTAAAAAATATAATGGATTATGTCCATGTCCATTTTTTTTAAATGAAGGCCTGCCTCTTATATAAGCCTCTTTCTAATAAAGGCCTGGTGCTCTTTGCAGCTGAGGTAAATACAAGACCCGTCCAATATTAGAGGATTTAAATTGTAAAACAATTTATTAAACACAAGTACATCTTATTGAACATTATTTTGATATTTCATTACCAATTACCATAGCAAAACAGCTTTTTCAAACAGTCTGTAATGCATTTTGGAAACGGGAGATACCTCATGGTGTAATGGGCCACCTGGCCTGAGAAGAAAAAGTAAGGACTTACTTCTGGTCATTATTTGGGTAGAACACACATATTTTAAATGCCTTCGGCAGACTTCAAATGAGCCATTGATTAATCTAGATTAACTCCAGGATTGCAGATAGATTAATCTAGATTAAAAAAGATTATCTATGCCCACCTCTATTTTTAATACAAATAGACCTCCTGTTCACTGTAAAGTGCCACGTTTTTGATATATTGAGCTTTAAACTTTAAGTAATTTTTTTTGGAACTCACAAAACGCAACCTAAAACCCCTTCCTCTCCCAAACCGTTCCTTCAATTGTTTTATGTTGCATGATGATCATGAATACATTTATTATGTATTGTATTTTTTATGTTTAAATATCAACATTATCTGACCATCCTCAGTACATTTACTATCAATATAATAATACTCCTGACTTCATCTGGTCTTTCCAAACACACACAGAAAGGGAGAATGCCCCCCCCCCCCCCTTCCACAGTCCCACTAATGGACCTCTGCTATTCTCTCTATGGCTCTGATCAGGGTTAGCTTGTTAGCTTACGCTAAGGTGCCGTTAATTTCAGTCTTTAACGCGACGTGGGCATAAAGGAATGGCGAGGATGCAAAGCATGTTAGATGCATTTGACCTGTTGCAAAATAAAACAGCAGGGACTTATTTCGGGTCACAAAATAGACGCTTCAGTTTCAGACGCTACTGCTGTGCCGTTGGGCGGATACTCGCCACAGGATTTTCAAAATAAGAGTATCGCAATATGAACCGATATTTTTACGTTGCACCGATCCTATTGGATCATTGATCGATCTGGATCGATGTATCGTCCCACCCCTACTTATAGCTACACGGATCCTTGACCAATGGATTCATGGTGGGAAATAAATGTTGTCTGACAAAGTAACATTCTCTTTGAGAGACCAGGTAGGCTACACTTGCTTGACATGTATCTCTGGTAGACGACCTCTAGACGACCTCTAGGCGAAAGAGCCCCATTTGGTATTGCCCGTTTGTTTACTTTTTTGTTTTGGTTTGATGGAGTTTAATAACTTATTATAACCCTTTCACTACCACACTACCAAATGGTTAACCCTTTCACTGCAACAATACAGAATGTTAACCCTTTCGCTGCCACATGACAACGGGTTAACCCTTTCACTACCACACTACAGAAGGTTAACCATTTCACTACCATAGTAGTGAAAGGGTTAACCTTCTGTAGTGTGGGAGTGAAAGGGTTAAACTGTGAATTTCTCTTGGCAGAGCCTGAGGTGTGGTCAAGTACTAGCAAACCCTCCCCCATGCCCACTGAAATCCAACCCAAACATCAGAAACAAAAAACTAAAATGTGTATAAAATGTGAGGTCGCTGTTTGACAACCTTACATTATTCTACCTTCAATTTAAGATTTAAAAGATTATGAGATTATGGTGACTAGAGTAACCAAATGTTCATCTCTTACAGAAGTATCTCTCTGTACAATAAATACAAATCAAACTCGCTGTGTACATAACCCTGTTTACTGTATTGGAGTCAGCGGTGGCCTAAAGGTTAGCTTGTGTGTGTGTGTGTGTGTGTGTGTGTGTGTGTGTGTGTGTGTGTGTGTGTGTGTGTGTGTGTGTGTGTGTGTGTGTGTGTGTGTGTTAGGGGAATCACCAGAGGCCTCACGATACGATATTATCACGATACTTAAGTCACGATACGACAGTATTGGGATTCAAAATATAATGCGATATGCTGAATATCGCGATATTAATATTGTGATATATTGCGATTTATTACCTTTTTTCCAACTGCAAAGTAAAACTTAGTCAACATGTTTTATCTAATAAAATAAAGTTTTCAGTCTGTTCATCTCACTTCAATAATTTTCATTGCAGCAAATGGGATTTTCTCAAGCAGACAGATGTAAACACTGTAATCTGTGTTGCATGTACCTGACAAACTGAACTGTTTGTATTACAGTCATATTCCAACTTAACCGAATGCACACGTGTGCATGTGTGTGTGTGGACTACTGTACTATCACAGGTATTGAAATGAACAATGCAACGTCCTTATACAAAAAAGAAAATACAAAGAACAATTTGCATAATAAAACATCGATACTTGGCGTCCTTGTATCGATACAGTATCGCCACGCAAAGTATCGCGATACTATACTGTATGGATATTTCCCCCCACCACTAGTGTAGATCCATATGGAATCCGCGATCACGGAATCGCGGACGGAATCGCGGAATTGAGCAATAAAAATGGAATCAACTGTATTTCTTTTTTTTTTTTTTACTTTTTTTTTTTTATGTTGTGGGACTTGTACAGCACTTTGTTCAACTTTGTCAGTGCTGTAAAGTTTAAACCTTTTTAAATCTTAGACAAACAAAACACTTTGCTTTCATGAAATATTGTAAGCCGTCATTTGAGGCTTTATAAAAGCAGCACAATGAACACAAATCTCAGTTCAGAGTCCGACCTCATCTTAAATAACAAACAGCATTGCTTGTTGTAGTTAACAAAGAGAGGCAGAGTTGATTTTGCAAAAATATATATAATTTTTTATTTTTTATTTTTAATAATAATCGAATTTTATTTTCATATTCGAATCCCATGCCCATCGAACGAAGCTTGGAAGTATTTAAGACAGCTCTATTAAATGGACTGTTATATCTTATTAAATTGTGGACATTTATTAATTCCCACTTATTAGACACTATTTCTGATGGTAAAATGAGCGTACAAAGCAAAATACAGAATTCTGAAATATTAAAACGGAAAAAACGGAATTTGGAAAAAAAAATTATGGAATTTGGTAAAAAATTAAACGGATTTCATATGGCTCTACCACTAGTGTGTGTGTAGCACGGCACTCACCCTGACTTCGTTGACGTCGTCGGAGTAGTTGACGGGCTGACAGAGGTAGCTGTACCCCGCCGCCCGGGAGGCCAGGAGGAGCTGTTGGACGGGAGGACACGGGTTAACCTTTTGGTAGTGCGGCAGTGAAAGGGTTAACCTTCTGTGTATTGTCGCAGTGAAAGGGTTAACCATTTGGTAGTGCGGCAGTGAAAGGGTTAAGATTGTACATAGTTTAGGTGACATTTGATCAATGTTGTTGTTGTCCACCGTGACTACAGATGCACGCAGATAGTAGTGCAGCTGTGAAAGGGTTAAAAGCAGAGGTTGTAGGAACACAAGGAATGTCTCTCCGCTCGTTCATCTTCATTGACACTTGAAGGAGCACGCGGACGTCATGAGACCGCCGTCTCCAGAGTCAGACAAGACACCGTATTGGTCAGAATATAAGACAACTCTGATTATAAGACGACCCGTCTTTTTCGAGATGCGTTTAAAAAAAAATACTTTTTTGAAGACCAAATCCTGTTTTTTATAAACAAAATTATTATATTTTAAAATAATGATAATAAAACACATTGTTTTATTCAATGTAGGCTGTTATTTACTATCATCTCTTATTAAAAAAATAAACACATTGAATAAAAGAGTAGGCTGTTGTTTGTAACACCTGTTGGTTAACATCTTTTCTCTGACTGTTTCTAAGGCTGGAGTTACACGCAGGGTGTTTTCGTTTCGTTTTCAAGATGAGTTTCGCTTTCCCGGTGGCAACGTAGTGGCAGCCGAGTTAGACATTCGTTTTGCAACCTGAGCACTTTCGTTTAGCCTCCTGAGCACAGTGATGTAGTACAATGCCAAAGCAGTAGGTGGCAGTAGGTGGCGAGCATGAAGGCAATTTTCAACCAATCAGAACTTGAATGTGCCAATACACTTCCTGCAAAAAAAATATACAAGCCGCCATCTTTAAATGCCTCCTTGAGCTATTTAGCCACTGTAGCACTTATTTTTCAGCAAAGAACGTGCAATAAACAAAACACTTTAACAAAACAATTCACTGTGTGTTCTGCCTCTCATTTGTTGATGAAACAAAACTAACATCAACACAATTGAACACCAAAAACGGAGTTTAGTCTCATCTGCGCCGATTTTGTTAGCTTACATGCTAACGTGAATGGAATATGCCAGTATAACAGTATAGCATTGTGGCTAGCAGCTAATGTTAGCTCACGTTAGTTAGCCAGCCAGCACCAAACTGATGATATCAGGAGCTATCAGTAGCTAGATAACATTAGAGACAACGCCTCATGTATTAAACAAAAGTGAATAGATGACTGGGCCATTTTGTTTAATGCTTGTTATGTTGAAAGAGGAGCTCTGAACGAACAGGGTCTGATAGCTAACGTTAGCTCACGTTAGCCAGCTGCTCATGCAATCGTTAATGCTAGCAGAATGAATGGATCTAAACTTTATTTAACATATTGCAGAATGGGTACAAATACAATACGGCTCAATACAAACAATTGTTAAGGGAATGCAGACTGTTGTAGCTTGGACTGGGGTCCTTATAACAATAACTTGACAACACATGGTAGCTGCAGCTATTTGGGACAGCTCTGTTGTCACCGGACGTTGGTGAGGGCACGCAGATGTCGGTATCTACTGCGCATGGGCGTTGAGCAAAAACGGCTCCGCGCAGATTACACGACACGTTCTCGCCGAGTTTTGGCGAGTATCCAAAACAAAAACACCTTTTCAGCGTTCCCGCTAGGGCAACGCGGTTTCCTGCCAAAACGGCATTTCTATGTAACAGGGACAGCAAACGTATTCATTCAGCAACAAGACGAAAACAAAAACGGCCAGTGTAACCTAGGCCTAAGGTGGTCTCGCCATCTTCTAACATTAGAATATAATAGACTTTTAATTGTCATTGCACACAAAGTATACAACGAAATTTCAGGGGAGCTATACTATATTATACTCTGTAATATCATATTTCTTGGCTTCAGATTCTTTCCAGGAAGAAAACCCTGTCTTATATTAGGCACAATACGGTGCCGGCCTCCACTGAGTATATTACTTTAGCCACCACCCCACAGTTTTCTTTTATTTTTTTTATATAGAAATAAAACCCATTTAGTTAATTTTTGCATATCAGTGCCCACATTCATCAAATGAAAAACAAAATGTTTTAAATTACTAAGAATGTTATCAATACGTAGTCGGACAACATTCTAAACTGAGGCCATGGTTAGACTAGGTGTTTTTGTTTTCGTTTTGTTGCTGAATGAATACGTTTGCTGTCCCTGTTAAATAGAAATGCTGTTTTGGCAGGAAAACGCGTTGCCCTACTGACAACGCTGAAATTGTGTTTCCGTTTTGGAAAAACGGCAAAACTCGCAGACAACGTGTCATGTAATCTGCGCGGAGCCGTTGTTGCTCAACGCCCATGCGCAGTAGATACCGACATCTGCGTGCCCTCACCAACGTCCGGTTACGACAGAGATGTCCCAAATAGCTGCAGCTACCATGTGTTGTCAAGTTATTGTTATAAGGACCCCAGTCCAAGCTACAACAGTCTGCATTCCCTTAACAATTGTTTGTATTGAGCCGTATTGTATTGTACCCATTCTGCAATCTGTTAAATAAAGTTTACATCCATTCATTCTGCTAGCATTAACGATTGCATGAGCAGCTGGCTAACGTAAGCTAAGGTTAGCTACCAGACCCTGTTAGCTCAGAGCTCCTCTTTCAATCTTAACAAGCATTAAACAAAATGGCCCAGTCATCTATTCACCTTTGTTTAATACACAAGGCGTTGTCTAATGTTATCTAGCTACTGATAGCTCCTGATATCATCAGTTTGGTGCTGGCTGGCTAACTAACGTGAGCTAACGTTAGCTGCTAGCCACAATGCTATACTGTTATACTGGCATATTCCATTCACGTTAGCATGTAGCTAACAACATCGGAGATCTTTTTGTGAGACTAAACTATCCGCTCTTGGTGGTCAATTGTGTTGATGTTAGTTTTGTTTCATCAACAAATGAGAGGCAGAACACACAGTGAATGTATCCGTTTTGTTTATTGCACTTTTATTGCACTTTCTTTGCTGAAAAATAAGTGCTACATTGGCTAAATAGCTCACAGAGGCATTTAAAGATGGCGGCTTGTTGATATTTTTTTTGCAGGAAGTGTATTGGCACATTCAAGTTCTGATTGGTTGAAAATTGCCTTCATGTTCGCCACCTACTGCCACCTACTGCTTTGGCATTGTACTACATCACTGCTCAGGAGGCAAAACGAAAGTGCTCAGGTTGCAAAACAAATGTCTAACTCGGCTGCCACTACGTTGCGACCTGGAAGGCGAAACTCATCTTGAAAACGAAACTAAAAACACCCTGCGTGTAACCGACGCCTGAAAGTGTCGACAGCAGATCTATTTTATAGGTCTGTGCAGCAGAGTCACAGTACAGAGACGCTTAAGTTTCACTTTCACTTTGAGAGTAGATTTAACTTCACGTGACGGAGAGAAAGGAAGCTCTAGAGACGACGCGGTAGGTTACACAACACTTTTCTCTTCGGCCCCCAATCCCAACAGGTTAGAGCAGCCGCACAGCCTGCATGAGCGGCGTGGCAGCAGAGCGTCAGCCTAGAGATTTGGCGCTGAGCCTGAGCTTATTTCCTAGTGTGAACCATGAGGCACTTGAGCACGAGGTTCCCAGAGGGTTCTATTCTCTTTATTGTCATTATTACCTAGAATCACTGCTGCCATGATCACCGGAGACGTTATTTGCACAGGCATAGCGTCAGAAAAAGCAGCGCAATCCCTTCATGAATTCGCCGCTTAGTTTTCAGTCGTCTCGCTGTCCAGGTCAGCACTGGACAGCGCCCAGCCGTCCACACACACACACACACACACACACACACACACACACACACACACAGACACAGACACAGACACAGACACAGACACACACACACACAGACACACACACACACACACACACACACACACACACACACACACACACACACACACACACACACACACACACACACACACACACACACACACACACACACACACACACACACACACACACACACACACACACACACACACAGACAGAGACTGCTGGCACAGGCCCACGTTCTGAGACAGACAAGCTGTCTCCTCTACCAGTTGACCAGTTTGAGCCACTCAGGAATTATTTTCACCCGACATTATGACCCTGCAATGTAGTTTGTACTTTAGCTTGTAATAAGCTTCCTACCCCCACCATGCAGTCTGGTCCTTTTACAGTCTTGAATTTCATTTTCTCTGTGGCGATCAGCAAATGTGACTGATGTTTGAATGTAAGTATAAAATTAACTGCTTTGCAGCATCAACTGCAACCGGACGAACAATTAATGTAGAATCAGCTTCTAATTGAGACTTTATTTGTCACTCTTTAACCGTAGCCACATCCGGCCAGGCAAAGGGACAGGTGTCTGTATGGGACTCAGCTTTTATTAAAGTTTTACGGTATACATTCTAGGCTTGCCTCTATAATCTGTGATACCAGTGTTCCTCTGTGTAAATTAGAACATAATATCAACTCTGTCTGTCCAACAAATGGATACTATACTAGTCATTGAACATGTATTAAAAACAGACGTAGACAGACAGACACAGTGGATCAATGTAGCCGCATAACATTAAAGATCAAAGTAAGCGCATATACAGATATAGAGCATCAGAGTGTCACCGGTAACACCAGTATTGTCGTGAGTTTATTAGTCATGGGACATTTCACATCACCGCGGCAACCCTAATATATTCTTGAAGAGCTTGATCTGTAGACCGAAAATAAGCCTTTTGCAACTTTCTAAACACGTCTCCATTGTTGTTTAACATTTTTGGTGGTGGGGCTACCCATTTGTTTACATTTGGATCAGTGACATATTTTCAGAAATTGCACCTAAAAGTACATACCCAAGTAAATGGAAGATTGCTCCACAAGATCCATTTGCATGTTCTTGGTATCACAGGAAATTTATTCCCAGTGTCCGAAATATTGTGTCTGTTACTATGCTTGAGTAAATTGTAATGAACCAAAGGAGAATATGATATAATATTATTTTATATATTTTCTTTTTCATCTTTGACAGTGAATAACACTATGCTAACATTGATCAGACGTGAAGAATTGAGCTGAGCTCTGAGCTCATTCAGCACCTTCTTGCAATCAAGTGTACAAAAAATCGAAGCAAATGAATAAAGGGCAGATGATTTACAGGATTTTTTGTAGATACAGTACTGAATTTTGCCATCCGGACACATGCAATTTGAAATATGAATATAGAATATAGAATAGCAGGCCTATAAAAAACCTTATTATGGCCAAGTCATATATCTATGGATCGGGCCAAATCTCCTCTTTCCAAGGGCAGAGTTCATTCTGGATTTGGTACCACCAGGCGCCTGTAACAGGGCAGCAAAGACCGTGAATGAAATCTACTGTAAGTACAGTTACTTTTTTATAATGTAAATAGCTCCGCCATTTCTCATCAGATTGAGATGCGTTTTTTTTCTAGACGTTCACAGAAAGGTAAAGAAACAATCTCCATTGTACGTTATGGCAATAACGTTCAGGTTTGTTCGACCTGTGAGATATGATCACAAAAATTGAATTTTCAACATCGAATATTTTCAGCAGCTTTCACAGAGGCTGGTTCGTGTAGTTTTATGAAATTTTGATGTCCATTGAAAGCCCTGGGTCTCCTATGTCTTAGGACTACAACGCCTTCATGGCGCGTTATTTTCTCTGATCTATTTCATCCGGTTTCCGCCGGGATGCGCCAAGATATTTATAAACTCATATTTAGCTAATAAGACTTAAAATCATTGGTAAACAAACGTAGTGCTGAGAATATACACTGCTGTTTTAATAGGGTTAGGGTCTTTACTCTTGGCTACATTTGAGAAAAAAAACGCAACATTAATTAATACGTTCTGTATTAATCTATTTATGACGTGATATTAAATCCGTCCCCGTACCGTCCCCGTCGGGCTTAAGGGGTTAAGGTACTATATATATTATATATGGGTAATATAATAGGTGGGGAAACTATGACTTCCAGTACATGATCACACAAATGCCAATACAGGTGTGGGTAAACTCTATTTCACAAATAGAAAGTTGGGTAAACTACATCTCTACAGCTTTACCTCTTAATTTAATTGGCATGTTTCTTAGATCGCTATGGACGCATTTCAATGAGCAAATGACTAACTCACGTTCATCTATTTCAAAACATGAAAACTGGTTACAACTAATCTGAGTCAGGTGATCGCAAGTTTTCTTTTTTTAATAATTATTAAAAATTATTATAATTATTACTTTTTAATAATAATGCCGTTAGATTCAAGTCCAGCCTGAAGACATGGCTCAAAAGGGACTATACTTGACCTAGACACAAGGCACCCTTGCATGTTGTATGAGTCTGTTATGTATATAAATGTTAAATGGTATATGTGATGTGTTGTGATGTCATGTTTTGTATGATGCATGTATAAGCATCACACTCCCCTACCCCCTACAAGGACCACAATGGAAATAAGCTCTGAGCTTTTTTGTGTTTCATCCTTGGCAGTATATCCTGACTGTGCTCTTCTGTCACATGTTTATTTTTTTATATTGTCAAATAAAGTCATTCATTCATTCATTCAATTACAATGTGTAATTACACACATGTAATTGTCATAGGCCTGTGTGTATCCTGTCCATTGTTTTCATTGTTTCTGTGGTTGAAGTGGCCATTTTGTGTGACGTTTTAACCCTTTCACTGCCACACTACAGAAGGTTAACCCTTTACTATCACACTACCGACGGTAACCGGTAACCGGTTTCGCATCCTTCTGCCCCGTTGTGTTCGGTCAAAACCAATATGGTGGGCATGTGAATACACTGAATTGCATATTATGCATTTAACCACGTCCACATGGTTAAACTGTTTTAAACATAAAACAGTTTAAAATAAAATACAGTCAAATGGTTTTTCAGAGGTACAGAGATGAAGAAGGGGTTTGATAACTGGCAGTATGTATGTGTATGTATATATATACTAAATACCTATATGTCCCTATGCCATAAATGTCATGTATGTTGAGTCTGTCATAAATGTCATTATGAAATGAAAATGGGGGACCCTGATGTAAACAAGACAAACGTCTTTCTCTGGTCTGCATCCCCTTAACAATTGTGCTTATTGAGCCGTACTGTATTGTACCCATTCTGCAATCTGTTAAATAAAGCTTTCATTCATTCATTCATTCATTCATTCATTCATTCATTCATTCATTCATTCATTCATATATGTATATATGTGCATATGTAGGTATGTAGTTGTATATATGTATATAAAATGGCTAGAGAAACTATACAGGGTAACCTACAGTTGTGGCAAATATTATTCTGGTATTATAAAAAGCAAAAGTTAACTAAGTACATTTTTTCAATATAGGTCTGACAATAAAACGAGCAGTTAGTAAAGTATGAATTAGTAAAGTTAATATAGTATGATCTGATGATGAGTAAAAAGGGGTTAATTAATTAATATGTACTGTTGGACTGTGGTGATTCCATGTACGAATAAATAAATGATGATGATGATGATGATGATGATGATGATGATGATGATGATGATGATGAAATATGTAAATGACCTTTTATATACATTTATTATTTGAACGGCTTTTAAGGCTATATCTGTACTTGATGTTTGTTTGTTGTTGCATATTTGAAATAAACTTCAATCAAATCAAATCAAACATGCATGTGACCTTCCCAGGCTTGCAGCGTTGCCCCTACCTCTTTGGCGATGTAGAAGTTGAGGACCACCATGCTGAAGTTGTAGACTATGAGGGGCTTCCTGAGCGTGAAGGGCTGACGGTCCTGCATGTATCTAGGCCCCGCCCACAGGAAGAGCAGGTACAGGCAGCTGATGGCCAGGGTGGGTAAGGAAGATGACATCATCGGCCATTTCTCTACCCGTTTGTCTAGAGAGCAAAGGGTTAATGTCAGAAGAAAAGAGGGCAGAGTTTGAGATTCTAAATTCTAAATTCTGAGTACTATTACATCTCTGGTTAACGGTCTGTAGTGTGGTAGTGAACGGTTAACCTTCTGTAGTGTGGTAGTGAAAGGGTTAAAGGTAGAATCTGTAATGTCGTCAAACAGCGACCATTGAGCAAAAGTTGACAACATGGTTACAGTTTTTTTTTCGGTCTGATGTGTGGGGGGACAGGGGGAGGGGGGAGGGGGGAAGGGACAGGGGGGGGGGGGGGGACAGGGGGAAGGGGACAGGGGGGAGGGGTCGCTACCGCTGGCCACACCTCCGGCTCTGCCAAGAAAGGTCTGGAGAAACTCACAGTATAATAAGTTACTAAACTCCAACCCACACGTTATCAGACCAAAACTAAAAAGTGAACAACACCAAGCATGAGGCTCTTTTACCTCGAGGTCACTGTTTGGTGGCATTACAGATTCTACCTTTAACCCTTTCACTACCACACTAGTACTGTGGTAGTGAAAGGGCTAACCCTTTGTCGTGTGGCAGTGAAAGGGTTAACCTTCTGTATTGTCACAGTGAAAGGGTTAACCCTTTGTCGTGTGGCAGTGAAAGGGTTAACCTTCTGTATTGTCACAGTGAAAGGGTTAACCCTTTGGTAGTGTGGTAGTGAAAGGGTTACGTTGTCATCTGATACCAGAAGTGGTTGGCTCCATTGGTTTGACTGAACAGTATAGACTTAGATCATTCGTTTCAGGTCAATATCTGCACTAGAGATATCTAACATTATTTGAATAAAAAATGCAGCAAATCTTCTTGATGAATTGAAAATGGAGGACCCGTATGTAAACAAGACGAAAGTCTTTCTCTGGTCTTCATCCTCTTAGCAGTTGTGTGTATTGAGCTGTACTGTATTGCACCCATTCTGCAATCTGTTAATAACGTTTTCAATCAATCAATCAATCAATCAATCAATCAATCAATCAATCAATCAATCAATCAATCAATCAATCAATCAATCAATCACTTGGCTTTGATTTACTAATGGCTCTTGGTATCAGGTGTTAGTATTGAGTAAATCCTCTTGATACTGATACCATATTTTAGCCTGGTATCAACCCAATATTCATGCATCTCTAGTTTTTGATAATGACACATGCAAATACAGCTGTGCAGACAACTATATGTCCAATTGATCAGCAAACTACAGATGGATTGCAAGCAGTTCTGTCTTGGAGTCTAGAACTACAGGGTTACGATGGGTTAAGTGTTGTCATTGAAATGTGTTTAACCCTTTCACTACCACACTACATAAGGTTAACCCTTTCACTACCACTACATAAGAAGACAGGCAGCTTGCATATGTCCCTTGAGATAAGGAGACGGAGGTTAAGATGGCTCGGGCATGTATTGAGGATGCCCAATGGTTGCCTTGAGATGGACCCCAGTTGGGAAGAGAAAGAGGGGTAGACCAAAGAACACCTGGCGAAGAACAGTGATGATGGAGCTGAAGGAGATGGGTCTTTCCTGGGACCAAGCGCAGGCCAAAGCACGAGACAGGATTCAGTGGCAGTGTATGATTGCAGCCTTATGCCCCAACCGGGACGAAGAGGATAAGTAAGTAAGTAAGTGTGGTGGTGAAAGGGTTAACCCTTTGTCGTGTGGCAGTGAAAGGGTTAACCCGTTGGTAGTGTGGCAGTGAAAGGGTTAACATTCTGTATTGTCGCAGTGAAAGGGTTAGCCGTTGGGTAGTGTGGCAGTGAAAGGGTTAACATTCTGTATTGTCGCAGTGGAAGGGTTAGCCGTTTGGTGGTGTGGCAGTGAAAGGGTTAACATTCTGTATTGTCGCAGTGGAAGGGTTAGCCGTTTGGTAGTGTGGCAGTGAAAGGGTTAAAATGGCTTCCCGCTAGATTGCATGGTCTCCCAGTGCTGCAAAGGTTCCTGGGAGAGCGCTGAGGACGGTGACTCATCCTCTTCTTATAGTCCTAGGCGGGCCTGATTTAGAAAGGATATGCCGACTTACCTGAAATAGTAAGGCTCCATTTGTAGAACTCTACAGAGTCATTCACAAAATGAGTAACAACTTCCATGGCTCCACCTTTGGTCCCGATTATACTAGATAGATAGAAAGATATGAAGAGACACACAGAGACAGAGAGAGACAGAGAGAGAGAGAGAGAGAAAAAGAGAGATTTAGATCAAAACTCAGCTGTAATACAGTAAATGATAGAGCCCATACACCCACCAGTGTCAGCTTAAGTAGTAGCGCGGAGAGCTACACTGTGTAATTATTCTGTGTATTTTCCTGGAAGTTCTCTAGTAAATCTAAACCACTAGTGGGTTAGTCTTGGTTTTGTCTTTGATGCGCAATGCTCCTGGAAGTCATGGTACGGCCACTTCCTGTGTTCCCGGCCTCAGTAGGGGGGGGGGGGGGGGGGGGGCATTTCCAGTTGGCTGTCCTGCGGTTAATATGGGAGAGGCCAGTGGTGGAAGAAATACACACTTCCTTTACTTAAGTAAAAAAATATATATATATAAATACAGAGATAAAATAGTACTCTGGTAAAAGTAAAAGTCCTCCATTCAAAATCCTATACTTAATCTGATATTGAATGTACCAAAAGTAAAAGTATGATGTTTGTGTATCCCAGTGCTTGGGATCAAGTACCTCAAAATTATACTTAAGTACACAGGGTTCCCAGACATTGCAAAATGTGAATGGTTGATTTGAATTTCACTGACTTTTTAAGCACCTTGTTAAAGATTTGCTGTTTTCAAGGAATTCCAGGCCTTGGCTTTTTTTGGGTAAAAAATCTAGCACTTTAAGCACTTCAAGGACCTTGTGCGAACCCTGGTTACCGCAAACAGAATTGCGCACAGTGATGCCTTTTGAGTAAAGTCTTGGGACTGAAACGTTAAATGAATGAATGCAAAAGTAAATTAACATCTCATTTAATTTGATTTAAAAGCTTTATTTCAACTCATACACTGAAGTTACCCTCATTTACAGCTAACAAATCAAGACACAGTTTATCAGCAATTTCAGACATATAGGCACAATAAATAAGAACATCAGCTAAGACAGTTACAAGTAGACACACAGTGGTCAGAGATATTTTTAAATGCAGCAAAAGAAGGAAGAACCTTCAGCTTCAGAGTCAGTTGGAGGGCATTCCAGGTGTTTTTATTCCTAGTTCAGAGCAAACTCAAGGAGCCCTAAGAACCAACCAGTAATTAGAAAGTGTAGAATAGGTTCCAAGATTCCATTCCAACAGTGTTGTGATGTAAAGAGGGAAGTTTACCAATAAGGGCTTTAAAAATAAACAATTAGACCATAGTTATGCCTTTCAATCAGAGAAGGCCATCCAACCTTGCATCCTTGCAGGAATTATCTGTTATCCACATGAATCTTATTTGGGGTTTAATTCACTGTACAGTTCAACGGAGTGTGCAGTTCCGTGTATGTTGTTTATCTCCTTCGACATGATTGTGCTTCCCGTATTGTGTGCATTCCATGGAAGCTTCGACAGGATGCTGGGGCTCTCTCAAAATGAGACGTCCTTGAAGTGACGTTGAGGCAAG
Source organism: Notolepis coatsorum (assembly GCF_963971535.1). Taxonomy (NCBI): domain Eukaryota; kingdom Metazoa; phylum Chordata; class Actinopteri; order Aulopiformes; family Paralepididae; genus Notolepis; species Notolepis coatsorum. The sequence goes on along the minus strand of NC_140179.1, from coordinate 12,698,415 downwards.
TGCAAGGGCTGATGGGATTATCACAATAACACAGATGTTCAAACTGCAGATATTTATTTTTTTTACTAATCCACAGGCAGATAATAGGGGTGTAAATATTTGACCCCCCCAACGATTCGATTAGATTAGGATTCTTCAGATTCAATGCATCATGAAATCTCTTCATTTGACCACGATTCTATTCGATGCGATTAGATGCATTTTCTATCAGTTAATTCCCCCAAAAAATGTAATACACAAATGTGGCTTGGGGAACTGATTCACTCAGCATGAATGGACTATAGGTCCATACATTTTTTTTTGTTATTTAAAAAATTAATCGAATAGATTCTAACATTTTCAAATAGATGCAGTTGAATTGTCACCTTAGGATCGATGTAACAGATACTATCTCAGGAATTTTTATATATATATATATATATATATATATATATATATATATATATATATAAAATATATACATAACGTAAGGTTGTGGTGGGGGAACTCTTTTTGAGACAATAAAAAAAGAAAACAGTTCAGCGTGTTTGTGACAATGTGCCATGATGATGTAACAGCTGAGCAGCATATACCTATACATACTACTAGAGAACTATGAGACTGACAAACAGCTTCTACCCACAGGCCATCAGACTCTTGAATGCCTAGCCCCCCCCCCCCCCCCCCCACACACCTTCTCGGCGGACACTGACCTGATTACTGCTGTGAACACACTGTCACACCCTTCCCCCCCGAACTATGAATCACTGTCACCTCCATTCACATGTAAATAAAAATACTGATCGGAACGTGCAATGTAACTCACTGTGCCTTGTATATATATTTTATCTATTTTACCTTATTTTCTAGCACTCGCTTGTATTTAAATATGTTTAAGTTAAGTATTGTGTGATTTTGTGTGAAGGGTGGACTAGCAAAGTAAGATTTTCATTGTATGGCAAACTGTCTGTTTAACTGTGCATATGACAATAAACAATCTTGAATCTTGAATCTTGAATACAGTATAGGTCTGTCTGTCCGTCAGAAACCATAGTGCCGCCATATTGGATTTTCCACCAATTAGCATTCTGGGAAAATCTTTTCCCCTACTCATTCTCGGCCATTTCCCCGATTCTCACTGTATTAGTTGTGTTGCATCTAGAGATCAACATCTTCACATCTACTTCAAAACGTTGCTAGCCCAAACCACATGACCCAATATGATTTTGGAAAGACTCATCGTAAACAGAAAGTGACAGTCTGCCACATGGTGGCGCTAGTCACTAAAGTCATGTGACGAGAGACGCCAAATTTCAAGTAACTTTACTTTTTGGAAGAATTTTAAATATTGGAAAATATTGTGATGAATATCAAGAATCATGAAAATGCCTGGCTGAAAATATAGAGTTGTGATATTTAGGCCATGTTTCACAACCCTATAATTGTGTTTTTCATTGTGTCTGAGGTGCAGCCCAAGACATTTTCCCAACCTGGTTAGGGACTGAGTATTGAAACAGGGTTTTCTTTTCGTTTTTTTTTTTTTTTTTACCATGAAAATATGTTGAAGTCTGACATATTTAAATCTCTCTGGTCAAAATGTCCAGTGAAATTAATTCCATAGTGGGCCAAACTGGCCACGGTAGCCTGCCTGATCCCTGTCTCTAGTGTGCCTTCTCTCTATCTGCTTCCTCTCTGTTTCAGTACACAGCAGAGCTGTCCGAGGTGCAGAGCTGGACAGAGAGAGGGTTCTGTTTCAGTACACAGCAGAGCTGCGGCTCTGTCCGAGGTGCTGAACTGGACAGAGAGAGGGTTCTGTTTCAGTACACAGCAGAGCTGTCCGAGGTGCTGAACTGGACAGAGAGAGGGTTCTGTTTCAGTACACAGCAGAGCTGTCCGAGGTGCTGAACTGGACAGAGAGAGGGTTCTGTTTCAGTACACAGCAGAGCTGTCCGAGGTGCTGAACTGGACAGAGAGAGGGTTCTGTTTCAGTACACAGCAGAGCTGTCCGAGGTGCTGAACTGGACAGAGAGAGAGGGTTCTGTTTCAGTACACAGCAGAGCTGTCCGAGGGTGCTGAACTGGACAGAGAGAGAGGGTTCTGTTTCAGTACACAGCAGAGCTGTCCGAGGTGCTGAACTGGACAGAGAGAGGGTTCTGTTTCAGTACACAGCAGAGCTGTCCGAGGTGCTGAACTGGACAGAGAGAGGGTTCTGTTTCAGTACACAGCAGAGCTGTCCGAGGTGCTGAACTGGACAGAGAGAGGGTTCTGTTTCAGTACACAGCAGAGCTGTCCGAGGTGCTGAACTGGACAGAGAGAGGGTTCTGTTTCAGTACACAGCAGAGCTGTCCGAGGTGCTGAACTGGACAGAGAGAGGGTTCTGTTTCAGTACACAGCAGAGCTGTCCGAGGCTCTGAACTGGACAGAAGGAGGGTTCTGTTTCAGTACACAGCAGAGCTGTCTGAGGCTCTGAACTGGACAGAGAGAGGGTTCTGTTTCAGTACACAGCAGAGCTGTCCGAGGTGCTGAACTGGACAGAGAGAGGCATGCATTACGTGAGTCTATTGACAGGACTTATTTTATTTGGAATATAAATAGTAGAAGCAAAAGTAGCATATACTTTTCAATAAACCAGAGACAATCTGCAGGATGTTAGGTGCGCTAGAAAAAGCGCTTAGCTCAAATCCTCACACATCCACTAAAAAAAGATCAAAGATCAAAAAGATTTCTCCCAGCCCTAGCTAGACAAATATAGTGGCAAGAGTGTTTTCCATGAACATATGACTAGACATCAGCGCTAATGCACTTCCCATAGATCCATCATGACCACCGGCCAGTCACAGCCATTTAGGGTAATTACAGGAGATAAGATGGAGAATACAATTCCTCTCTCTCTCTCTCTCTTTCTCGCTCTCTCTGTAATTACAGGCTACCATCTGGTTGGCTGGGTATATAGGCATTTAAATATCCCAGGATTTAACACTTGAACTTATGGATGTACACACATATACACATATACTGTACACATAATACTGTACTTGTGTGCTCACATAAGAGAGAGAGAGAGAGAGAGAGAGAGAGAGAGAGAGAGAGAGAGAGAGAGAGAGAGAGAGAGAGAGAGAGAGAGAGAGAGAGAGAGAGAGAGAGAGAGAGAGAGAGAGAGAGAGAGAATATGCAGCAGCCTAAATAGCTGTGGGCCGCCCAACCTTACCAAATTAGAATTGGTGATCAACTTGAGTTACATGCTAGTAGTGGTGGTGTCCATTTATTAATCTATTATTAATCCGTTAGGGCATGCATCAATAATTGATTGATCGGTGTGTAGGCTGTCCTGTCCTCCAATAATTAGATGCAGAGAGACGAGCCCAAGTGAGGCAGCTGCCACAGTTCATAAAAAAAAAAAAAAAAAAAAAAAAAAACTTTTCAACATACAGAAATCTATAGGCAAGTATGAGAGCCAACATATTCGAGTGTATATAGGCCATTAATAACAGCGTATTCGGGTGATTGAAATAACACACCAACGCACTCAACAAAAAGGGGGTTTAGTTTTGTTTGCAGTAGCCCACGGGGGGGGGGGGGGTAAAGGAGATATACGGGGTCACTGCACACAGGCGAAAAGGCCGGTCGCCCGTGGAAACCGGCGACACAAAGACCCGGGGCGTGTGTGTCAGCAGGTTTCGCGCGGACCGGTCAAGAGGCTTACATTCAATTGATCTACGAGCTTAAATGTAAGTACAAATGCCGGGCGACCCACATGCGCGCAGGGGGCATCATTTAAAGCGATATAACTATAGTCGTCTATAGGTTATCTCACTGCCTGCGCTCACATATGGGGGGCCTGTCTCTCAAAGCCGGCTTGGCATTAATAAATAAAACAATACAGATTTGCAAAAAAAAAAAGCATTTCAAAAGCAACACCATGTACAAACACTGCAATTGTAAGATAATAGTATGCATATAGGGTCCAACTATAGCCTAACAATGTCTAATTAGTGCACATCCTATTATAATGCTAGGCCTTCTACAATACCATTTACATGATGTCTATCTGATCTGGGAGCTGTATTGTGCCCGTTACACTTGACCACACTATGGCTGAACAGCGCAGGGGGGCTGGGAAGAGAATTACAATTTACAACATGTTGTCGCCATGCAGAGCAGATGCCAACTGTGAAAGTATAGCGAGACATAATTAAATGGTCGCGCCCATGCATATATATACCTCAATTCAATTCGAATTATTACATTCCCAGTTGCTCTTAGATTAGCTAATTAAAATTGATTAATTTAACATAAAAAAACACCCTATACTAGCCCACCACAAATTAGATACAATAAAAAAGGGCGTTTCTTACATACCTTTTCGATATTTAATGGCGTGTAATGACATCCGGCGCAATATGATGCCCACGCCTCTCTCCGTTACCGTTACCGCGTTCTGCTCTTATAGGTAGCTGATCAATTGCTATACTGCACGGTTTACAGTACGACATTAAATAACAATTTTGGCAAAAAACTACACAAGGCAAGTGGAAGTCTATCGCAAAGATATCATGCCTGCTGAGGTCCGCGCTGGTCGCTCGTGAAGCGCATCTTGTCTTGCAGTCTCTTGGATACCGAGAAGTCATGTGGCACTGCGCATGCGGACACGCACTCTAGGGATCTGTGGCGCACAGTGGGTGAGCAGGGTAAAACTGCAGTGCCGCAGCCCCATACATAGGAGGGGCCTGTACTGTGCGTTGGGGGCCTGTACTGTGTGTTGGGGGCCTGTACTGTGTGTTGGGGGCCTGTACTGTGTGTTGGGGGCCTGTACTGTGCGTTGGGGGCCTGTACTGTGTGTTGGGGGCCTGTACTGTGTGTTGGGGGCCTGTACTGTGTGTTGGGGGCCTGTACTGTGCGTTGGGGGCCTGTACTGTGCGGTGCACTACTGCGCATGCGAGAAACAAAGTAACATATAATATAGGACACTATAACATAAAGGAACATAAAGTAACATACGGAAAATAGGACCTAATGTCCAAAATATTTTTGTGTTAAACTGAATATCAATTGGATTAGGAGTAACCAAATAAAGCATTCAATGCAAACAAAATTACAAACATCACAAAACAAACTGGTCAGACTACTACTTGACCTGAACCCCAGAACCCACCTCACCCCTGCACACTTTGACAACCTAGGATGGCTTAGAGTAGACGACAGAGTACAGCAACTTGCAATGGGCCTGGTCTACAAGATACACTATACGACCAAGGTAACCATGTACATGTAAAATACTTCCCAAAGGTCAGTGAATACCACGATCACAACACCAGAGGGAGCTCAACAAATCATGTTAAACCCAGATTCGGCTCAAACAAGGGACTAAATACGTTTAGCAATTATGCCACATCAATGTGGAACGCCCTACCCAAAGCTGTAAAGGAATGTGAATCACTACCCACTTTCAAAACCGCTCTTAAAGAGCACCTACAGGAGGCTGCAATTCGAAACTGGCCACCGTAAATGCCCAAAACCCCCACCACCTCCTAATAGACAGTCTCCTCCCCACTGCATGTATATATTCCCTCCCCGCCGTATGTATATCTCTCTCCCACCCACCCACCCCCTCCTAATGTACAGTCCCCTCCCTATCATATGTATATACTCTGTCAGGATCTAGGGGTAACAGTACTGTATATTTGAATACTGTTTATGTCACAAATGTATCAGTACTAAATACCTATATGTCCCTATGCCATAAATGTCATGTATGTTGTGTATGTCATAAATGTCTATATGAATTGAAAATGGGGGACCCTGATGGAAACAAGACAAACGTCTTTCTCAGGTCTGCATCCCCTTGGCTTAACAATTGTGTGTATTGAGCCGTACTGTATTGTACCCATTCTGCAATCTGTTAAATAAAGTTTTCATTCATTCATTCATTCATTCACTTCATTCATTCATTCATTCATTCATTCATTCATTCATTCATTCATTCATTCATTCATTCATTCATTCATTCATTCATTCATTCATTCATTCATTCATTCATTCATGCAACCAATTGTCTATAGACTAGAATTGTTATCTTAAACTGAATATCAATTGGATTACCAGCCCTGACTGTTACTCTAAACTTAACCTCTTCTGGATGAGGGCCTAAACTTAACCCTTAGACTAGATTATAATTACTTTACTTTGTTTCTCGCATGCGCAGTAGTGCACCGCACAGTACAGGCCCCCAACACACAGTACAGGCCCCCAACGCACAGTACAGGCCCCCAACACACAGTACAGGCCCCCAACGCACAGTACAGGCCCCCAACGCACAGTACAGGCCCCCAACACACAGTACAGGCCCCCAACGCGCAGTACAGGCCCCTCCTGTATGGGGCTGCGGCACTGCAGTTTTATGCTATTGATCTGTGGTGCACAGTGGGTAGATTAGACTTGATAGACAGCTAGTTCCCTTGGATACCAAATGTTCAGCCGGTGTTTCAGCTATATAGCTTGTTTGTTTCAATAACTAACATAATTATAGTAGTCACATTATTTATAATGGTGCTGTTATCTCCCCTTTGTACTGCCTTGAGATGTATACTTATTTTTCTATTGTCCTGTCTGTTGCCTGTCGTGCATGTATAGTGGAAGTCAATTCCCCTTTGCGGGATTAAACAAGTATTATCGTAATAATAGCTCTTATTGTGCATTTGTGCGAAATTCTAGAAACGTATAGACTACTCAATGTAAGCAAATCTCGATGGGTTTTGGAATGTATTGCTTACTATAATAATAAAGGCATTACTGCAATACATGAAAGATAATTTAGGCTACAACAGCGAATACTATACGAATATTTTCTCTATGCATGTAGCATGTAACCTATCAATCTGACCTAGTCGTTCAAATGGACTGCAGTTTACTGCCGCCAGCATTTTATAGTGACAGGTGGTGACATTGCATCTGATTGCTTCGTCTAGATTCTCCCACTAGATGGCGACACCACACCACCGATGGATCTAAAACGGCACCCTCTCACTAGTCGGCCTCACATACAAAGAGATGAGCCTATTTTTGAGGCATTATTTTACTCAACATACTGCTTTCTATTAAGCAGATTTCATACCTGCTCCCAATACGTTCCCTTAGGAGAGAGAGAGGAAGAAAGAGAGAGAGGAAGAGAGAGGAAGAAAGAGAGATAGAGGAAGAGAGAGAAAGAAAGAGAGAGAGAAAGGAAGATAGATAAAGGGAGAGAGAGAAGGGAAGAGAGAGAGAAAGGAAGAGAGAATTTTTTTTGTTATATCTACTTTATCACCCCCAAGGAACACAACGCAACGCAACGCAACACAACACAACACAACACAACACAACACAACACAACACAGCACAGCACAGCACAACACAACACAACACAACACAACACAACACAACACAACACAGCGCAACGCAACACAACACAACACAACACAACACAACACAACACAACACAACACAACACAGCGCAACGCAACACAACACAACACAACACAACACAACACAACACAATACAACACAACACAGCACAGCACAGCACAACACAACGCAACACAACACAACACAACACAACACAACACAACACAATGCAGCACAACACAACACAGCACAACACAACACAACACAACACAACACAACACAATACAACACAACACAACACAACACAACACAATGCAGCACAACACAGCACAGCACAACACAACACAACACAACACAACACAATGCAGCACAACACAGCACAGCACAACACAACACAACACAGCACAGCACAACACAACACAACACAATACAACACAGCACAACACAACACAACACAGCACAGCACAACACAACACAACACAATACAACACAGCACAACACAACACAACACAGCACAGCACAACACAACACAACACAATACAACACAACACAGCACAACACAATACAACACAGCACAACACAGCACAGCACAACACAACACAACACAACACAACACAGCACAACACAACACAGCACAGCACAACACAACACAGCACAGCACAACACAACACAACACAACACAGCACAGCACAGCACAACACAACACAACACAGCGCAACGCAACACAACACAGCACAGCACAACACAACACAGCACAACACAACACAGCACAGCACAGCACAACACAACACAACACAGCGCAACGCAACGCAACACAACACAACACAACACAACACAGCACAACACAACACAGCACAGCACAGCACAACACAACACAACACAACGCAGCGCAACGCAACGCAACACAACACAACACAACACAGCACAGCACAGCACAGCACAACACAACACAACACAACACAGCGCAACGCAACGCAACACAACACAACACAACACAACACAGCACAGCACAACACAGCACAGCACAGCACAGCACAACACAACACAACACAACGCAACGCAGCGCAACGCAACGCAACACAACACAACACAACACAGCACAGCACAACACAACACAACACAACACAACACAGCACAGCACAGCACAACACAACACAACGCAACGCAACGCAACGCAGCGCAACGCAACGCAACACAACACAGCACAGCACAACACAACACAACACAACACAACACAGCACAGCACAGCACAACACAGCACAACACAACACAACACAACACAACACAGCACAGCACAACACAACACAACACAACACAACACAACACAGCGCAACGCAACGCAACGCAACGCAACACAACACAACACAACACAACACAGCACAGCACAGCACAACACAGCACAGCACAACACAACACAACACAACACAACACAGCACAGCACAACACAGCACAGCACAACACAGCACAGCACAACACAACACAACACAGCACAACACAACACAACACAGCACAACACAACACAACACAACACAGCACAACACAACACAACACAGCACAGCACAACACAACACAACACAACACAACACAACACAACACAACACAGCACAGCGCAACGCAACAAAAAGTCCAGCAAGAGAAAAACAAACAGTCCAAATCACATCATACGGGTGAAAACCTCATTATCTCCAAAAAGCTTTAGATTGACAGCCATGTATTTAGGTGGTTTCAGCTTGAGGTCCTCAGGATAAACGTGCTCAGCATGACGGAGAGCCACGTCAACTTTCAATTCAAGTAAAACATCTGAAAAGAACGAAAATTGAAGATACAAGAGGTTTTTGGCTGCAGCAGCGATACAGGGTTTAATGACATTACATTTTTAATAAGTACCACAAGTCACTGGGTGCAACGGAAGGGTTTCCATGGAAAGAACAATAGGATGCAAAATCTTGTTAAACAATTTAATCAAATATCTCGCATGCACACACACACACACACACACACACACACACACACACACACACACACACACACACACACACACACACACACACACACACACACACACACACACACACACACACACACACACACACACACACACACACACACACACGTCACACACACACACACACACACATTGATTTATTTTATTCGCTTTGTGACCGAAATGTTGACCAATAAATCCAAGATCCTGTGTGTGCAGGAATTCACTTTTTCAGGCAGGCAAGGAAAGACAGACAGACAGACAGACAGACAGACAGACAGACAGACAGACAGACAGACAGACAGACAGACAGACAGACAGACAGACAGACAGACAGACAGACAGACAGACAGACAGACAGACAGACAGACAGACAGAAAGAAAAGGGGAAGAGGGCATGGGAAAAACATGAAACGCCCACTGAACTATTAAAAAAAGACAGAATGAGATGGAAGAGAGAGAGAGAGAGAGAGAGAGAGAGAGAGGGGAAAGAACACAGTAGAGTAAGAAGTAAATAAATAATAAAGACATTAACAGGAAACAACAGAGAACTAACTGATGCATGCAAGAATACATTTTGACTACATAAACACTCACATACACTCACTAACTCACACCTACTGTACATAGATGTATGGGGGGGGGGGGGGGGGGGGGGCGGATTCCCTGCACCACAAGAATAAAAGTCCTGTTTTTCGTGTCACATAGGTTTACTTTTCCCATGGTTTATGCAAAACATTCCAGTTTGTACCAGTCTCATGGTGTCTCGTGCATTTCCTACCCCTACAGTGCGACGCCATTACCACAGCTCATTTGATTTCATCTTGTAAACGTGCCAAGAAGGCATAGTTCTGGGTCCAAAGACATTCGGAGTGCTCCTTCCTTGCCAATAATTCTTGAACTTTTGGGCATTGCCAGTAGAAAGTCTTTATGAACACCATGCAGGACCAGAAACCTAGATTGTGCTGCACCAAATAATACATTTAACCCTTTCACAACCACACTACCAAAGGGTTAACCCTTTTCACTGCGACAATACAAACCGTCTGTAGTGTGGTAGTGAAAGGTTAACCGTATGTAGTGTGGTAGTGAAAGGGTTAACCTGCTGTAGTGTGGTAGTGAAAGGTTAACCGTCTGTAGTGTGGTAGTGAAAGGGTTAACCTTCTGTAGTGTGGTAGTGAAAGGGTTAACCTTCTGTAGTGTGGTAGTGAAAGGTTAACCTTCTGTAGTGTGGTAGTGAAAGGGTTAACCTTCTGTAGTGTGGTGAAAGGTTAACCTTCTGTAGTGTGGTAGTGAAAGGGTTAACCTTCTGTAGTGTGGTTGTGAAAGGGTTAACCTTCTGTAGTGTGGTAGTGAAAGGTTAACCTTCTGTAGTGTGGTAGTGAAAGGTTAACCTTCTGTAGTGTGGTAGTGAAAGGTTAACCTTCTGTAGTGTGGTAGTGAAAGGTTAACCGTCTGTAGTGTGGTAGTGAAAGGTTAACCGTCTGTAGTGTGGTAGGGAAAGGTTAACCTTCTGTAGTGTGGTAGTGAAAGGTTAACCGTCTGTAGTGTGGTAGTGAAAGGGTTACCCTTCTGTAGTGTGGTAGTGAAAGGGTTAACCTTCTGTAGTGTGGTAGTGAAAGGGTTAACCTTCTGTAGTGTGGTGAAAGGTTAACCGTCTGTAGTGTGGTAGTGAAAGGGTTAACCTTCTGTAGTGTGGTAGTGAAAGGGTTAACCTTCTGTAGTGTGGTAGTGAAAGGTTAACCTTCTGTAGTGTGGTAGTGAAAGGGTTAACCTTCTGTAGTGTGGTGA
>NC_140179.1:12635980-12678480 GCF_963971535.1 Notolepis coatsorum | reverse complement strand
AGAATAATCCGGTATACAGGTCCACTCGCTCGTCGGCTCTGGGGCTCCTCGGGTGCAGCTTCACGTGGGGTCAACCACCCTGGGTAAGCAGCCAGTTCTCTGCCCGAAACGATGGGGTACTGACTACGGTAGTATTCTCACCGCACGAAGCACTATATATTAACAGACTATTATTAGCTTAATAGACTACGTCCAACTCGACGATATAGTGCCAAATATGACTATTCAAATATTAATATACACGATGTCTCAATACCGATGGTAGGCGAACTTGGCCTTACTCCCACACGTGGCGTCGCGGGGAGGCTTTACGTCTGTGACTCTATTGGAGGGTAAGAAACTGGACTGAAAAGGGAAGTCCTACTTTAGTAGCGCAGTATATATACGCACTATGAACAAATAGTCCCATTAGTGGTGCGGTAGCCAGATTCCTACGCGGAACTAGGACTTGTTCGTACATGTGGAGCGGTACGTTTGAACTGGGTCTGAGGGGTATGGCAGCCTGGCACCAAGGTCTCGACCAATAGTAGAATGGAGACTATTATGGGATGTTCAGTAGGCTAGAATGGATATTCAATGCATATTGTACAAGGAATATACAAGGGATATCAGGGAATATTAGAGAATATACAAATACAATTAAATATATATATATAAATAAATATATATATTCGGTTTAATCTGGCCCTTCACAACAGCCACCCCCTGATTGGTCCCAGACCTAATCAGTTAAACAGAGACAGATTAATCGCGTTGTCTATTTACACATAAGGGTTTGCTGTAGGGGTCAGTCAACTTCACAAAGTCATAGGGTTGTAGGGTCATGGTCATCATCGATTGTGTCTGGGAGTCGAGGCAGTTCTATGAGCCTCGCCACGGGACGGGTGTAAGTGCGACCCTGGACGAGCACTTCAGCTGCTCGGACCTTGCCGTCGGCACCGGTGATCACTTTGCTTACGCGGCCGGCCGGCCACATAGCTCTGGGCAGTGATTGATCAATAATCATGACGACTGTTCCTTCTGTCAAATTGTCTCTCTCCTTTACCCACTTCTGGCGGGTCTGTAGAGACGGTAGGTAGTGCAGTAGGAAACTGTTCCAAAACTTGTCGGCTAATACTTGGCTGTACCTCCACATTCGTCGGCCGTTCGCTTCTTCAGGCCGGTACATTGTCTGGGGTAATGCAGGATCTAGCCGCCCCATCAGGAGTGTGTTGGGGGTAACTGGGTCGATATCCGCCACATCACTGGAGACATATCCGAGGGGCTTCGAGTTAAGTACTCCCTCAATCTCCGTGAGGACTGTCATTAGGACTTCTTCCGCCACAGTCTGGGCCCCAAGTACTGCGTACAGGGCTGTCTTTATGGAGCGCACTTCTCGTTCCCAAGTGCCACCGAAGTGGGGTGCGTTTGGGGGGTTGAATTGGAAATCAACCTGTGCTGGAGCGAGGTGGGTCTTAAGTTCTGGGCCCATAGCTTGGAAGCTCTCTCTCAGCTCTCTTTCGCCGCCTTTGAAGTTTGTCCCATGATCGGACAATAGGGTAGACGGTCTTCCTTTCCGTGATGTGAATCTACGGAAGGCCATAAGGAATGAGTCTGTGCTCATGGTCGGGAGAAGCTCGATGTGTATCGCTCTGGTGGTCATGCATTTGAATACAATACCCCACCGCTTCTCGGTTCCTCTTCCTTTCTTTATGTGCAGCGGGCCAAAGCAGTCCATACCCGTTGAGTGGAATGGCTTGTCACCGATTCGGAGGCGACATGGAGGAAGGTCAGCCATCCTTGGTATGCTGGGCTGCGCGCGCCACTTGCGGCAGTCTAGACATGTTCGCTGGAAGCGTCGTACCGCCTCTCTTCCTTGTAGGATCCAGTAACGACGTCTGATTTCCGCGAAGACTCTTTCTGCTCCTGCGTGATGTACATCCTCATCGTATTTCTTTATAATCAGCTCTGTGACCTTGTGTCGGCTGTTCAATACGATTGGGTATTTAATGTCATCCGGTAGATTGGGGGCTCTGCGTAGGCGACCACCCACTCTGATGAGGGTATGAGCGTCGCTCTCGGGGGCCAGATGAATTAATCTGCTGTCGGATGGGACGGGCTTTCCTCCCTGTAGACAGGCCAATTCATCGGGGAACGAGTCTCTCTGGGCTCGCTGCAGTAGAAGCAATTCTGCTTCCTCGTAGTTAGCTGCTGACATATCAGCGGGGGACTTGCACTCCGGGTGGTACCGCAGGAATGTTCTTTGTTGTGCACTCTCTATGGACGTGCAATCGTCTATGTTAGGGTCGGTGGAGGCTACGGTGCTCAATCCACAGAACACAGACTTCTTATTTTCCACCTCCTCTGGACTTGCTTCCCTCGGGATGGGCATGCGCCACTGTCCTTCCGGGAGTCTTAGGAATGCGGGGCCGTCACTGTAGACATTGCGACGGGTGAGGTCATCCAGGGGCATCCCCCGGGTGATGACGTCAGCTGGGTTCTGTTTTGTATCAACGTAGCGCCACTCTGTTTCTCCGGTTAACTCTTCGGTTAAGTCTTGAATCTCGGTGACTCTGACTCCCACGAAGACTTTGTACTTGCATGAGTCCGATTTGATCCAGGCGAGTACCGTCGTGGAATCTGACCACAGGATTGTTCTAGACACCGGTATGGTGAGCTCACGTTGGATGAGCGTGGCTAGGTGCGCTCCGGCTAGGGCTGCGCAGAGCTCTAGACGTGGGATAGATTGTTGCTTGCGTGGGGCTATTCTCGAGCGGGCGAGGACAAATGCTGTGTAGATCTCTCCCCCCTGGTCTTGGGCCCGCAAGTAGGCTACTGATCCGTATGCGACCTCTGAGGCGTCACTGAAGACGTGTAAGTCCATTTTACATGTCTCTGGCCTCACCGTGGGTGGGAAGTAGCTTCGGCGCATATTAACGCCTGGGAGTGAGTGGAGCTCCATCTCCCACTCTCTCCAGGTGGATGCAAGGTGTGCGGGAATGGGGTCGTCCCAGCCCTGGTCCTCAATCATTTTTGCCCTGGTGGTGTACGGTAGAATACATCCTAGCGGGTCATATTGTCGGGCGAGTGTTGTGTACACACTCCGTCTGGTGGTCGGCGCCGCCGCCGGCCTTCCCTGCTCCGTAGTCAGGGGCTTGTGTCTGTAGTGAAGCGAATCTGTTTTGAATCGCCACACCAATCCCAGGGTCATCTCCTGGGCTTCTCCCGGGATTGTAGCCATCCAGGTCTCGCTGCTGGCTGCCTTGTCCTCGGAGGAGAGGCTGCGCAGTACTTGCGGATCGCTGCTGGCCCACTGCCTGAGATCAACGCCGCCTTTGATCAATGAGGCGCGGAGTTTAATCAGGAGAGCCTCGGCTTCTTCTTGGGTTGAAAGGCTTTGTAGACAGTTGTCTACGTAGAAGCTGTTCTTTACGCTGTGTCGGACCTCTTCGTCCGCTGCTGGGTCCTCTGCTACATGTTTCTGTAGTGCAAATGTAGCACAGCAGGGGCTGCACGTCGTTCCGAAGGGGAGGACTTCCCATTGGTAGATGGCTGGGTGCTCATCTCCTGGCTTCTCTCTCCATAGGAACCGTAACAGGGGCTTGTCCGCCTCTACTAATCTCACCTGCAGGAACATTCCTTTAATGTCCCCGCTGATGGCCACCTTTTCCTGGCGGAAGCGGAGTAGAACGCCGAGTAGGGAGGGGCCGAGTGTGGGACCGGGCAGTAACTCTTTATTCAGATTTTGGGATCCGATCTGGTAGCTGCAGTTAAATACTATGCGGTCTTTACCGTTGTGATGGACCTTGTGGTGAGGCACGTACCACGATTCAGTGGTCTGGTCAGCCTCTTTAATGTCCATCTTTGTGACGTGTCCCGCTGTGATGAGCTTCTCAATCTCAGCGCGGTATACACTCTCTTGGGCGGGGTTCTTGGCTAAGCGCCGCTCCGTGTTCAGCAGGTACCGTTCTGTGGCGTCTGTCTTGGCGTGGAAAGTAGGCATTCCTTCTCGCCGCAGGAGTGGCGTGGCGTATCTCAACACGCCGTTGACCGGGACTCTCTTGGTCCCTGTCTCGAGGAGGTGAATGGCGTAAATGTCATCTTTAGAGCGAATGTCTTTCTTTCCGTTCTTAAAGGGCATTTGTTCCAAGGTCCATAGCCGCTCTACGTGTTGCAGGAGTGCGGTTTCTCCCTCTGTGACTCGGGAGTGGAGACATCTAGTGGCTGTACTTCGGTTGAGAGATTTGGCGAGCGGGCCTTGGAGAGTCCATCCCAAACGGGTCTCGACTGCTGCAGGACAGCCTCGGGGTCCGGTATGAACCCGGTCTATCGGGACAATGAGGTCTGCATGGTCGGAGCCTATCAACAGGGTCGGCATAGCATTGTCTATGAGCGGGATCGGTAACTTGCGTAGATGTACATATTTCTCCATCAGCTTGGCGACGGGGTATGTGTACCGCGACAGTCCTATTTCTTGGCTGGTGAAAGCGTCTGCAATCTGGTACCGTCGCTCAGGCTGGCCGCTTGCTGCGATAGAGAATGAGACATTCTCGCCCTTTATCGTCTTCAAATCTCGTCTTATTGTCCGAATTGTCATTTGGGTTTCGCTTCCCCGCAGCCCTAGCTGGGCCGCAGCGGAGGCAAGCAGCAGGATCTTCTCTGACCCGTCATCGAGGACGGCGTAAGTGTCCAGGACTTTATTCTGGTAGCTTAGTGTCACACGCACTACTTTTAGGAGTACTCGGGCTCCACTGCTGCTGGCGGGATCGATGTACATGACGCTCGCTTTGCGGCTGGATGGTGCGGGTGAAGGGCGCCGTCTGTTACTGTCGTGAAGTATGTCCAGATGGGCTCCATCGCACTTGGTGCACCTTTTCTTTAAGCGGCATTCGGCTGCCATGTGTGAGCGCGCACAGCGAAAGCAGCGCTTGTTGGACTTTATCCATTGACTGGCTTCCTCCGCGTTCAGCTTGGGGAAGGAGTCACATTGCGCTAGCCAGTGTTCTTTCTCACAGTAGGGGCACACTATCTTCCACTTCTCCGTTCTGGAGGGGGTACTGTGGCTCCTGCTGCTCGGTACTGACTCCGATTGGTGCATCACGGTCACCGATCTTCTTCCATCATTTAGTCGTCTGGTTCCTTCTCTGGAGCCAGGGGTGCTCCGTCCGAATGTATCTAGCCGTAGGCTGCTGACTTCTCTCGCCAGGAAGTCTGCTAGATCGAGGAGGTTCGGTTCGGGGCCATTCGGGTCTCTGTGGTCCCTCTGCCGCCTAAAGCGCTCCTGACGAGCAGGCGGCAGCTTCTCCAGAATCCTTTCCACATTTGAGTTGGCGTAAAGTTCATGCCTCCCCTTCTCTCTTTGCGCTCCCAACATCCCTACCAGGGACTGCACTCTGATGGACAGGTCGTCCAGTGCTCGATTGTCTATTGCTGGGGGTAAGCGGTCGATGTGTCGGATCTCCTGGATCACGTAATCCCATATGCGCCCATACCTCTGGTCCAATGCTACCAGCGCTGCTGTGTATGGGGTGGTGGAAGTCGCGTAGGCGAGCGCTATATTATGTGCGCGGGGTACCTTTAAGTGCTTCAGTAGGATGGCGTATTTGTGGCGTTCATCCAATACATCCACCAACATGGTCTCCAGACACATGCGGAGTTCTGTATACTGGGCCCGGTTCTCTTGGGTGAAGTCGGGTACCATAGGCGTGCCAATGTATGACGCTGACTGTGGATACATCGGCGAGCGTTGGGGGAGAGGCCTCCTAGGCGAGTCTCCTCCCGCTCCTTGGTATGGGCTGGTACCGGCAGTGTACCATGGCCCGCTTGTCCAGGTGCTGTTCCTCGGTGCGGGTCGTGCGTCGTGCTCACCCGTGTATAGAGTCGGGGGTCTGTAGCGCAGCTCCGCGGGAGTATAGCCTGGGCTGTACCGGACCTCCTGGTCCGGTAGAGTACTGTGCTGTCTTCGGGCGTGGTTCTCCTCCTCTTCCTCTTCGTCTTCAGTTAGGTCATCCAGTGCTTGTAGTCTCTGGTTTAGCCTCTCCACAGGATATGCTGCTCCGTCCCGGTTGCTAGGTCTCGCTTGGACCGGTGGGGGGAGGTGGTCTGTGGGGGGTATAGACCTCGTCTGTTGGTCAAGTTCAGGGTTGTTTACTCGGCTAGGGGATGCCGCCCTGGAGGTGTGTCTAGACGAGTTCCTGGAGCCTCTGGCGGAGGGAGAGGGTGTTGTCCGTCTGATCAGCTGTTCTATTAGTTGCGACTGCTGTCTGTCGCGCGCTGCGTCCCGTTGAGCACCGGCTCGTTCTCGGGCCACATTCTCTTCCATCTGAATGCGTCTTATTTCTAGACGTATCTGCTCGTGTTCGCTTCGCTGCTGGATCTGCAGTCGGTCGCGTTCAGCAGCGGCGTTCAGGCTGATGAGGAAGGCCTGCTGTAGGGTCCTCTCTGCCTCGCTGGGAGAAGGCGGTTGTATAGGGGAGCCTTCCCTCGGGGTACTCCTTGCGGAGCCTTGGAGCTCTATCTCCACGGTGCTCTCCCCGTCTTCTTCCGTGCCGAGTTCTCTCTCGGTAGCGTTGTATTCCTCCCGGGACTCATCGGGGACTACTTCTTCAGTACTGGCGGGGTGTGAAGTCATGTCTGGTTCCCACTGGTCCCCACCGTGAACTTGGTCAGTTACATTAGAGCCCGTAGGGGCCTCTATGGTCGGGGTAGTCTGGGCGTTGGGGTTAGACATACTTTTACTTTCTAGTTTTACCGCGTTTACTGTTAGTAGAAGACTAGGTTGTTGACTGACAGCGTAGGCCTCTAAGTACTGAGGGAGCCGTCGTTCGCGCTGCGGGCGTTGGTTAGGAGGATCGTTTCGTGGAGTGTTCATCATAGGCCATTTCAATATTAATAACACTATATTAATATTACACTGATTACCCTCCGGCTCGAAGGACCAATTGTAACTGAGGGGTACAATTCCCTGACTGTATTACTAGATATGATACTTACTACCACTACCTTTGTACTTAATATTCGGCCACCCAGTACACGGCATAAATATATTATGATGAACACTGTCACGTAGATGAAACGGATCCAACACAAATGTACGAATTAGAAATAGGTCTTTATTTCTACACAGCGATGGTGTGTAGAGCAAGCACTTAATCAAATCAATCACATTTATGAATGGAATTAGTATGCACTTTTATGGCAAGAGTATTCGTCGGTATATCAATAGAGAATGTCCAATCTCTGAAGGCGCAGGTGGTACATATACGACCTGGAATAGTTTAAGGAATAACAGCAATGATACTTTAATGATTATATACTGGATACACTAGAGGGGGTTAATCCGGTCGCTTGTAAGCCGACAGGAGTAGGAAGGGGGGGGGGTAGAATCCGGCTGCCTCATCCGGCCAAGGGTATCCCAGGTGAACCCACTGTAGTGCCGTTCAATGCGCCGGCGATCCTTGGACCACAGATGAAAGCAGGTGGACTCTTTGTGGGCCGGCGTCATCCGGTCCACGGAGGAGAGACGTGAAGCGACCTCGTCTTGCAGAGCGTCTCCTCACCTTGCGTCCTCTCCAGGGGGGGGGGTTCCAACACACGGCAGTGTCGGGGGTCTTTATCCATGGAATAATCAATGTATACAAAGCATAATCCATGCCTGGGAAGGCGGGCTGTCGTCGGTAGAATAATCCGGTATACAGGTCCACTCGCTCGTCGGCTCTGGGGCTCCTCGGGTGCAGCTTCACGTGGGGTCAACCACCCTGGGTAAGCAGCCAGTTCTCTGCCCGAAACGATGGGGTACTGACTACGGTAGTATTCTCACCGCACGAAGCACTATATATTAACAGACTATTATTAGCTTAATAGACTACGTCCAACTCGACGATATAGTGCCAAATATGACTATTCAAATATTAATATACACGATGTCTCAATACCGATGGTAGGCGAACTTGGCCTTACTCCCACACGTGGCGTCGCGGGGAGGCTTTACGTCTGTGACTCTATTGGAGGGTAAGAAACTGGACTGAAAAGGGAAGTCCTACTTTAGTAGCGCAGTATATATACGCACTATGAACAAATAGTCCCATTAGTGGTGCGGTAGCCAGATTCCTACGCGGAACTAGGACTTGTTCGTACATGTGGAGCGGTACGTTTGAACTGGGTCTGAGGGGTATGGCAGCCTGGCACCAAGGTCTCGACCAATAGTAGAATGGAGACTATTATGGGATGTTCAGTAGGCTAGAATGGATATTCAATGCATATTGTACAAGGAATATACAAGGGATATCAGGGAATATTAGAGAATATACAAATACAATTAAATATATATATATAAATAAATATATATATTCGGTTTAATCTGGCCCTTCACAACAATCATCATCATCTAGACCTTGAATGCCTGCCTCCTCCCAAGGTCTGTCTCATCCCACATGTACAGCGAGTCAACTTCAGAGTTGCCTGCTACAAAAGAGCAGACCAGCCAATATTTGAGATGCCCAAACCCTATGATCAGGATATGGGCTGGGAGAAGATGATGGATGAGGGGGTGTTAGAGCCTGTCTGGACGATTGGACCCATCCTCCCTCCTTCTCTTGTTGAGGTACTGGCCCAGAAAGCGGAGTCAGAAGAGCAAGAAGCTCTTAATAAGGAGGCAGATTATGCAAAACATAAAGTGGATGAGGAGGATGGAGAGTACGAGTGTGATGAGGATGGAGATTGGAGAGATAGACTTTGACGATCTCTTTGATGATGATGATCATGATGATGATGATGATGATGATGATGATGATGATGATGATTAGTAGTTTAGGTTTTAATGTTGTGCCAACAGAGAAGATGTACTGTAATAGTACTTTGTTTGAACCTTAAAACCTATTTCACTGGACTTCAAATTGTATTCCACTTTTGGCCTTGTTTACACAAAATCTACAATATTTAGGGCATAACAGCATGATACAATCTTTATTAACATTGTATTTCCAATATTAACCTCAAATTGATCTCATCTGATGGACTATATTTGAAAAAATTGGGAAAATAGAGATGTGATCTAAACATTTTCAGCTTTTTTTGCATTTTCTTGTCCTGAAATAGAATCAAGATGTGTTTGAATCTTAAAAATAACAATTTTACTGAATTCCTTGGGTCAATATTGTTTGGGGAAATGTTTTAATTTGTCTTTATATGTTGTTAACTTCAAAAGTTATGCTGTTTTCTTTTTCTTCTTTTTCAGGTTTTCGTTCAGGATAGGTGTAGGCCTAATAAAGGGTTAAAAATAAACCCCATGGGACATTATTTCAACCTGTTACCTGTTAAAATCTTAAAATAGACACTTCAAGGATTAAGAAAAAACTTTTTTTATTGTGTTTTAAACATCTTTATTCTTTATGTATTGGTATGTTTAGGCGTTTTTCCTAAAGGGGTGAGATGAGTCAACACTACCTCAGAGTCCCCTCTCCCGCTGCCCCACTAATCTATTGTCATATACACCACCCTACCCTCTTCCAGATCAACAACATATTAGCACAATTTGCGCTCCGGAGACAGACGCATGTTCATTATCTTGCGTACGGTAGGCTTTTACTGCTTTTACCGCTTCTCGGTCTCTGAAAACCAACTCAAGTAAGATGTCATTCTTTTCAGAATTTCATTGGCTACACAAACAGTCAATAATTTTCAGTGTCAGTGGTGATTTGCCTTGTCATTGAGAGGCGAAACCGGAGGTGGTCACTTTTTCGAAAAAAAAAGTTTGGTTTTATAACCCGAGATTGGAAGCACGTAATAGGTCAAGCCAACTGAAATAAGACACTGTTCTACCTACCACACCTTTACAAAAAAACTCAATACCTGGTTATTAACACTTTGAGTGCCACGGACGCTTTATGTCATTAGTTCATGCCGACTGTTGAATGCCAGCAACGCTATATAGCGTTTGTTTGTCTTTTTTTTTTTTATTAGCAATTTGAATTCATATTTCATCAATCTAGGCTCACGCTAGTGCAGCAACCTCTCTCTGAGCTCCATTGGGAAAATACCGCCCCCTATCGTCTCTCCCTGTGTAACTGCAACCCATTGGATTATGTAACGTTTGGCGTCCTGTCCTACCTTAGGATGGTACCCTACTGTCTGTCTGGATTACTTCACCTTGTTGTTTGGGTTGCACTAATTGTACAGGTATGTCACTTCTGATTTGCTGTCTCGCACTGATTGTCTGTCACATCTGGAAGCTGTCACTGGCTGTCATTCTGGCTGTCACTAATTGACAAGTTGGGAATGTTGGAATGTGGCTTTATATATATATATATTTTTTTTTGTGGCTTTATAATGAATGCTCTGTTCTCTTGTTCTTTGCTAGAGCTTCACTATATCCTACGAGCAGGACCGCCTGAACGAGTGCTGACCCAACTCTCTGTTCTATTCTCTGTTGACGCTTGGCGTCTATATATTTCCGTTTCTACTTGTTCTCTTAATAAAGAGAATACCTTGTTTTGAAGAGCGTCTCTTTTCCTTAACCATTGGAACTCCCACTTACCTGCTACCGTAACAGAAGCTCTAGCCAAGATGAGTTCCACCGAGGAGATGCGGGAGGAGATGGTAGCTCAGCGGGACCAGCTGAGGATTTTGCTCGAGCGTCAGATGGCTGTTGGAGTCGAGCTGGGTCGACTGGGAGACCTGTCCGTCGTATCTCAGGAGACAGCTGATTCAGCGTTAGCTACGGCTAACGAAGCCCGCTCTGCAGCCGCTGGGGTGGCATCCACGATCCACGGCTCAGCGTCGGGAGCTTCACCGGTCGGCGGGGAAGGAGAGCCGAGGTATCCTGTGGGTCGTGAGGAATTCCGGGAGCCACGTCTGCCGCCGCCGGATCGCTATGGAGGGGCTCCAGCAGGGTGTCGTGAGTCACTCAGTGTGCTCTCGTATTCCGACTACAACCTCGTACTTTTCCTACTGATGTGTCTCGGGTAGCATATATTATCACCCTCCTCACAGGCCGTGCTCTCAGTTGGGCTACAGCAGAATGGGAGAGTGGGTCTGTGCCGCAGTGTGGATGCCTTCACCCTGGAGTTACGCCACGTATTCGATACATCCAGGGTGATATCCATTTATGAAGCCGGTGGTCGACTTACGTCCTGCCGGCAAGGCATTCGCGCTGTAGCAGATTACGCCATCGACTTCCATATTGTAGCTCGAGAGGCGGCCTGGCCAGAGATCCCCTGCTGTGTCCTTTTTTTGCAGGGGCTCTCTGTGCGAATGCAGGACGAATTGTCAACACGGGAGCTACCCGAGCACCTGGACCACCTGATCAACCTGGCCTTAAGGATAGACAATCGGCATTGGGGATAGACAATCGGCATTGGGAGAGGGAGCGCGAGAGGGAGGCTTCGTCACAGGTACTCTTCCGCCCCTCTTCTGGTGTCGAACGGCCGGCATACCATCCTACGAGAGAGCACCTGGGTGACGACGAGCCGATGCAGCTGGGCGCTCTGAGCCTCTCTGACGCGGAGAGACAGAGGCGGGTCAGCGAGAAGCGCTGCTTTCGCTGCGGCCGCACGGGGCATCGTTTCGCTACCTGTCGGGGGTTCTCGGGAAACGGAGGGGCCCGCTAGACCAGGGGAAGGTGTTAGCAGGTGGGCACTTCTTTCCGGTCATGGATGACACACGCACGTCTTTTGATGTCACTGTTGGGTGGGGGGATTCTCTTAAAACGACCAGGGCTTTGGTGGATTCAGGGGCAGCGGGCAACTTGATTCATGTGGGAGTGGGGGGTTCCTTTAGAGAGTCTAGAGGTGCCTATTCCAGTCCGGTCGTTAGACGGTCAACCACTTGGTAGTGGAGTTATTACTCAGCGCACCGGGCAGCTGCGGGTTCAGGTGGCGGGTAACAATTGGGAGTGTTTACAATTTTATGTAGTCATGTCTCCTCACTCTGAGATTGTGTTAGGTCACCCTTGGCTTGTTGTGCATAACCCTCATATTAATTGGGCTACGGGTGAACTCTCCATGGGAAGCGGCGTCAGGGCTGACGCTGGCGAGAGTTCACCCCCCCCTCTCCCCCCCCTCTTTTGTCTCTCTCCAGGATGATGGTGAACGTTGCAGATTCTGTATTATCTCCCAACCCTGATTTAGCAGGTGTTCCTGCGGTCTATTTTGACCTGGCGGACGTTTTTAGTAAGACGTGTGCTAACGCACTACCGCCTCATAGACCTTACGACTGCCCCATTGATCTTCTACCTGGTACTTCTCCACCCCGTGGGCGGATGTTCTCTCTCTCTCACCCTGAGACAGTGTCCATGAACACTTATATTCAAGAGGCACTGTCCGCGGGGCATATCCGACCGTCCACATCCCCTGCAGGCGCTGGCTTCTTTTTCGTGGCAAAAAAGAATGGGGGTCAGCGGCCGTGCATAGATTATAGGGGGTTGAACGACGTTTCCATCAAGAACCGTTACCCTTTGCCTCTCATGGACACCGCCTTTGAGTGCTTACAGGGGGCACAGGTCTTTTCTAAACTTGACTTACGTAATGCATACAACTTGGTCAGGATTAGAGAAGGAGACGAGTGGAAGACTGCATTTAATACTCCTAATGGGAATTATGAGTATTTGGTCATGCCTTTTGGTTTAGCTAATGCTCCAGCAGTTTTCCAAGCCCTGGTCAACGACGTGCTGCACGATTTAATTGGGGTGTCAGCGTTTGTGTACTTAGATGACATCCTAATCTTTTCTCGCGATATGGTGCAACACCAACTGCACGTTCGTGAGGTGCTTCAACGTCTCCTTAAGCATCAACTATTTGTTAAGGCAGAGAAGTGTGTGTTTTTTCCTTCCTGGGCTTTGTGTTGACGAAGGGTGATCTTCGCATGGATCCAGCCAAGGTGAGTGCAGTCTTGGATTGGCCACGGCCTTCGTCGCTCAAGGAGTTACAACGTTTTTTGGGCTTTGCAAATTTTACAGGCGTTTTATTCGCAATTTTAGCGCTTTAGTCAATCCCTTAACAGCTCTCACTAAGTCCTCTCTCCCTGGCTTTGAATGGTCGCTTAGGGCGGAGTCGGCCTTCTGTGACCTCAAACGTCGATTTTCCCTTCGCCCCTGTACTGATCCGCCACGATGCAGAGGCTCCGTTCATTGTGGAGGTGGATGCCTCTGACACCGCGGTGGGAGGGGTGATCTCTCAGAGATGTTTAAAGGACGGTAAGGTGCATCCTTGCGCCTTTTTTCTCGTGCCGGCTGTCTCCGGCCAAGCGTAACTACGACGTGGGTAATCTGGAGTTGTTGGCGATCAAGTTGGCACTGGAGGAATGGAGACATTGGTTAGAGGGGGCGGCACATCCTTTCATTGTTTGGAATGATCATAAGGACTTGGCTTACATCCAAGGGGCTAAACGCCTTAACGCTCGCCAGGCCAGGTGGACGTTATTCTTCACTCGATTTCGATTTTCCATCTCCTATCGACCCGGTTCCAAGAACGTCAAACCTGACGCCCTGTCACGTCAGTTTGATCCTCCGGGTCGAGAGGAGAAGCCCCACCCTATTGTTCCACAGGCCTTGATTTTGGCACTCATGTCATGGGGCATAGATAGGGTGGTAAGATTGGCTCAGGCATGGGAGCCCGATCCCGGTGGGGGTCCTCCGGGGCGGATGTATGTACCCAAGGCTGCACGCTCGCGCCTGCTGCAGTGGGCACATACATCCTCTCTCACCGGCCACCCTGGGGCCACCAGAACCCTGGAGTTTATCCGTAGGAGGTTTTGGTGGCCAACAGAGGGGGGGGGGATACACGCTCCTTTGTGGCGGCCTGCCCGGTGTGCGCGCGCAGTAAGACCTCTCGCCGTGCACCGGCGGGTCTCCTCCGACCGCTTCCTATTCCTAAACGGCCCTGGTCGCACATATCCCTGGATTTAATTTCCGGCCTTCCCCTATTGGATGGGTTCACTGCCATCCTGGTGGTGGTGGACCGGTTCTCCAAGGCGGCCCACTTCATTCCCCTTCCCAAGCTCCCCTCGGCCTGGGAGACGGCTGACCTGGGGGTGCAGCACGTCTTTCGGGTCCATGGGCTTCCAGTGGATATTGTGTCCGACCGGGGTCCTCAGTTCGCCTCCAGGTTCTGGAAGGCGTTTGCCGCCGGCCTCGGCGCCTCCGTCAGCCTGTCGTCTGGGTTCCATCCGCAGACGAACGGGCAGACGGAGCACGTCAACCAGGATCTGGAGGGTGTTCTGAGCTGCTACGTTGCTGGGTGTCCGGCGACGTGGAGTAGGAGGTTGGCTTGGGCAGAGTACGCGCATAATACCCTCCTCTCTTCCTCTACTGGTATGTCTCCCTTTCAGTGTCAATATGGTTTTTTTTTTTTTTTTAACTTTATTTTTTAGCGTTTATCGCTTTCCTGGTCAAGCATGACCGACAGTTGCAGGGTGAAACGGGAGAGAGAGCAGGGGGAGACATTCGGCAAATGACGGCGAGTCCGGGAATCGAACTCGGAGTCAACCAGATCCGTGACGCAGCACGGAGTCCCGCGCGAGCGCGGTAACATGGTGTGCTACTGGAGCACCCTTCAATATGGTTTTCAACCTCCTCTGTTTCCCGAACAGGAGCAGGAGGCTGAGGTACCGTCGGCCCAGGCACATGTGGCTCGTTGTCGCAGGACGTGGAACTCGGTTACGGCTCAGCGGCAGTCTAACCGTAAGCGTCGTCCGGCTCCGGTTTTCCGTCCTGGACAGCGGGTTTGGCTTTCCACCCGTGATCTCCCTCTCCGGGTGGAGTCCTGGAAGCTGGCTCCTCGCTTTATAGGCCCCTTTAAAGTGGTTCATCGGGTGAATCCTATGGCTTACAGGCTACGCCTTCCGGCCTCTATGAGGGTTCATGTGTCCCTGTTGAAGCCATTTTTCTCATCGCCCTTGTCCCCGCCACTTCCGGCGGTCCCTCCGCCCCGCATTATTGATGGTCAGCCTGTCTATACGGTGCGGAGAATCCTGAGTTGTAGGCGGAGGGGTAGGGGGTTTCAGTTCTTGGTGGATTGGGAGGGGTACGGGGTAGAAGAGCGTTCTTGGGTGCCTCAACGGGATATTTTAGATCCCAGCCTGATCGATGATTTCCGGCGGCTGCATCCCGAGGCCCCTAGGTGAACGTCAGGTGCCGTTCGTCGGGGGGAGATACTGTAACGTTCGGGGTCCTGTCCTACCTTAGGATGGTACCCTACTAATTTGTGCTTCACCAAAAAATGTAAACAAAATGGCTGTACATTTACAAGTACACTGCAATTCCCCTTGTGAAAAACACAATCACAGGCACCTTGTAACTTGCTTTACAGCAGGGGTAGGCAACCCTAGACCCTTTATTTGTTTATTATTTCAATTTAGCTGGAAATACATGTTACATCATTCAGTAACATTTGCAGAGCCTTATAACAAAAACATTATTACGTTCACCATTGTGACCAGTGGGATTAATCAACACATTTTATTATTTATTTTTCTATTTCATTGAACATTGCACATGTTAAAAGCAATTTTTTTACTCAAAATGAGTATTACCAAGTCAACTTGTGTTCTTAAAACAATGACAATAAACATAGTTTTATTAGGTTGAAATAATGTGGTTGTGTACTTATTTTTCTGTTAACTTATTATGGATTGAAAACTGAAAACCTTAATGCACAGTAACTGAACTCAATATTTTTAAGTTTTGGTAACTTATTATTATTATTTTTTTTACAGTGTAGTCTTGCGATCAATCAAAACTTATTTACACGATATACCTCACATTCACCCTCCATTCACATCCTGGTGTTCTCCTGGTGTTCTCCATTAGGCCTGTAGGTGGAGCTATGACAGCACATGTACAGTACAAATGTGTGATGTGTCCAAAAATGAATGGGCAAATGTGAGTGAAATGGTCGCACTGTATGCAGCTGTTTGTCTGCATTGCATTCCCCCCCCCCACTCAGATTTAGGGTTGATACAACCATCATAATAATATTGTTAATAATAACAATAACAATAACGATGTAATAATGTAAAAATTATCATAAAAAATACCTGATTATGAGAGAAAGAAAATGTACGATGCATGGAATATTGTTGAGGCACACTAGTTACAACTATATTTCAAACAGGCACTCCATGTCAAAAAGGTTGCTGACCCCTGCTTTACAGGGTCTTGTAGAGTTGCGCTGACTGATGAACATCGCATGTAGACTTGTGTTGCTCTTCACAGCAGGTGAGACAGGCCAAACCTGGGTTTTGAACACTGATCCCTAAAGGCTGTATAACGGTACGAAAACCTTAAGCGAAAACATCTTGGTGCTGATTCTTTTGCTGGCTGGGTTTGGGTGCATTTTGCCAATGACTTGGCATAGTTACAGGAAATCTCTCTCTCTCTTTCTCTCTCTCTCTCTCTCTCTCTCTCTCTCTCTCTCTCTCTCTCTCTCTCTCTCTCTCTCTCTCTCTCTCTCTCTCTCTCTCTCTCTCGCTCTATCTCTCTCTCCCACTCTCTCTCTCTCTGTTTTATGGGTCAGACATGGTGATCACACAGGCCAGATCGTCTGATTTGAATTTATATAGAAACGAGTAGAAATTAATATTCGCTGTACACAAACGAGTTATTTGATTAGGAGTTGGAGTTGTTCTGGCGCTGAGGGAGGAAAGGGGTTCTGCAGGTGCGCCCTGGAAACCAGAAGTCAACATGGGCCATTTCCAGGAGCGTGATCGCTGAGCGATGACTGTGAGACAACTGGTTCAGGACCAGCTCTGTCTATGAGCTTATAATGGGGTCCATTTGAGAATCACTAAGGGAGATCTGTTCCTCTGCAAAAGGAAAGTTATGGATTCCGTTTGCTTTTGCTGGCTTGTCTACTTGGCTCTGCCTCTTTGATCCACTTTGTGAAAATAAAAATAATCGGCAGATGCGGAAAAAGTACACGGTGCTAATTAATAATTCTGTTTAATAAAGATCGATCCTGGGGATGTCCGATATACTATCGGCCTACCGATATTGGCATTCAAATGTAATATCGGAAAGTATCGGTTAAAAAAAATATATATATATATTATTATAATATTTATTTTTTACATTTATTTAACCTTTATTTACCCAGGCAAGCAAGTAAAAACAAATTCTTATTTTATTTATTGTCAAAAGTATGCATAATGTTGTGTTAATTCCACGACAAGAGATATGTATGTGGAGGGGGGGGGGGGACTCTGCATATATCGGTATTGGTTGATATCGGTATCGGAAATTAAGAGTTGGACAGTATCGGTATGTCGGATATCGGTAAAAAAGCCAATATCGAACATCCCTAATCCTGGTTACACAAAGCTTCTCGAAAACCAGCAGGTGAGAAACATGCTCCTCAGCTCTGAACATACTGGTCTGTGATACTGTGATACTGTGATACATGATACTCTCTACATACCGTATAGAATAAATGCAGTTCAAAACAATGCAAATATAGGCCATGCCGGTGTACTAAATGGGTAGAGATACTGGAATGGACATTGATTGTCAATAATATATATTTTTTTTTAATTATCTTTTCCCCCCTTCTTTTTCCATTTTTCTCCCATCCCAATGTTAGTCGTTATGCCAATTCCCAATCCCCTTCCTGGTCGTTGCGCACTCTACCCCCTACCGTCGGTCTGGGAGGGCAGAGACTATCACATGCTTCCTCCGACACACCTGTTTTTATTTTATCACGTTTTTTTATTATTATTACTGGTAGATATGATGTACTTGAATTTGTATCATGGGCTTACTTTCTTTTTATTCATGATGCGGACATAATTGTGAACGACTGTCATTGAAACTGTCATTGTCTATCTATCTATCTATCTATCTATCTATCTATCTATCTATCTATCTATCTATCTATCTATCTATCTATCTATCTATCTATCTATCTATCTATCTATCTATCTATCTATCTATCTATCTATCTATCTATCTATCTATCTATCTATCTATCTATCTATCTATCTATCTATCTATCTATCTATCTATCTATCTATCTATCTATCTATCTATCTATCTATCTATCTATCTATCTATCTATCTATCTATCTATCTATCTATCTACAAATACATTTGATTTGATTGTTTTGACTCCGTGGGCCGTGTCGCCTGGATCTCTGTAGAACGGTGAGCTAACAAAGTATTTATACAGGAGAGTAGACACAACTGCACGTACAGACTATGAGTAATAGATATGATATGCAGACTATGAGAATGTGAACAGAAGACTATGTGGATGTAAGTGTGTCAGTGTGTGTGTGTGTGTGTGTGTGTGTGTGTGTGTGTGTGTGTGTGTGTGTGTGTGTGTGTGTGTGTGTGTGTGTGTGTGTGTGTGTGTGTGTGTGTGTGTGTGTGTGTGTGTGTGTGTGTGTGTGTGTGTGTGTGTGTGTGTGTGTGAGAGAGACAGAGAATGAGAGAGGAAGTGTGTGTGTGAATGTGGTCTACGTGGATGTGTGTGTGTATGTGGCATATGTGAAGGCTATGTGGATGTGAATGTGTTTTTGTGTGTGTGTGTGTGTGCACGTGGGATAGAAAGAGATACAGAGAGAGAGAGAGAGGGGGGGGTATGAGTGAAGGCTATGTATCATGTGTGTCCATTAGAAAGAGAGAGAGAGAGAGATAGAAAGAAGTGTGTTGGTAAATTACCTTGTCAGACACCATGTCAATATCACTGAGGCCATTTTTATGGCACCCTCTCACAGATGGTAATGTTAATGCTGTTGCCATGTAATGCAGTATATACAGGCTATTGGCTCTTGGTATGGGGCTCTCTTTCAGCCCCTCAACACCAAGGGCCAGTTGTTCCCCCCCCCCCCCCCCTGCACCAGAGCTGGGATCAAGTCCAACCCCTGCCCGTGCCCTATTCCCCGTACCTGGCTAACTGAGTTAGCCGGATAATTTTCAGCATAGCTTGACTTAAGCCAGACCTTTCCGTTCCCCGACGTCGGATTTTCTAAGTCGCTATGGCAACAGATCGAAAAGTTTGAACCTGCTCCGGAGCAGGGTTTAGTTCAGTTAGCTGGATGAACCATGGCCACACCCTCGCAAAGACATGCCAGCTCGCTTCCTGAAATAATTATCACAGTGTAGATCCCATTATACCATTCTGAATTATGTTTTTGTGCTTCGTTTTCCTAGAGGAGGCTTTTGAAATGTTAAATAATAGACCTAAAATGCTGATACTAAATTAACTTTGTCCTAAATAATGCACGTCATAGTTATACGGATACGGCGCTCGCGATCGCGACACACACAGTTATTTTAATAACGGACTAAACGGATCATTGCAAATATGAATCCCGCTGGGATATTTTTAATGAATGAAACCTATCGGGCGTTAGGCTCTGATTAGTTTAATATTCTTCACTGTGTATTTGCTTAACGGAGCGCCCGGATTGTGTTTCATTCAAGTATAAATTTAATTGAGGAGATGCGCTGTTTGATGGATTTGATGACGTGACGTGACTTGAGAAAATGAATGAGCCTTTGACGTTTTTGATGAATGAATTTGAGAAAATGCATTTATCTTTTCATGCACTGTTATCTGATGATGAACATGAGGTGTCACTGGTATAAACCAAAGGGTAATCAATTCAATGCATGTATGGATTATGTCCGAAACAGATTAAAACCTGATTAATAGTGTAACTGCAAGCCTCCCTCCAAGCCTCTCTTTGGGAACCATGTATTTATATAGTACATAATACCTAAGCACATACAGTACAGATATCCACATTATGCCACATCAATGTGGAACGCCCTACCTAAAGCTGTAAAGGAATGTGAATCACTACCCACTTTCAAAAACACTCTCAAAGAACACCTACGGGAGACTTTTCGAAACTGGCCCCTACAAATGTCCTAACCCAGTTGTACAGTAAATTACCAAGTATGGCTTTGTCAGTATTCCAATGTACAGTGTACAGTGTCCCCCCCCCCTACCCAACCCCCCGCCCCACCTCCAATGTACAGCCCCCCCCCCCCACCCACCCAACCCCACCCCACCTACCCAACCTCCTCCAATGTACAGTTTCTACGTCAAATGTATATACACTCTTTTTCTGGACACTTTTTGTATCACAAACAGTACTGTATTTGCAAATCTGGTATGTCATAAATGTATAGATGTAGCAGTACTGTCTATCTGTATGTCGTGTATGTCATATATGTTATGATGAATTGAAAATGGGGGACCCTGATGTAAACAAGACGAAAGTCTTTCTCTGGTCTGCATCCCCTTAACAATTGTATGTATTGAGCTGTACTGTACTGTACCCATTCTGCAATCTGTTAATACACTTTTCAATCAATCAATCAATCAATCAATCAATCAATCAATCAATCAATCAATCAATCAATCAATCAATCCTCATAATATAATTTGTATCAATTAGATATACTATTTGGGCTTGTTTTTATCCTTATTCTGAAAGAGTTGAACTAATTATTTTCGCTAGCAAGATCTCATTTGATTATTCATTCCATTAACACTTTCGCGGCCACTGGGATGAGTCTAATTAATCTCAAGAGCACCGTGAAATGTAAACAGACGTGGGGCTGTTTGTAGAGCTAAATCTATACTTTATAGTATTGCTATCTGTCCATTCTCATTGTGAATTGAGACCATAAACCGTCCCTTCAAAATGGCTTAAAGAAAAAGAAAATCATCAATACGTTCTCATTTTATAGCGCCGTGAATAAAAGCATTATACCGTATTTGGTCTAGTATATTTCCTGGAAGCAGAGATAATGGGCTAATAGCTAATAACGTTAAATCCAATGGCATTTCGGTTATAGATACGCTCCAGTTAAAACTCAAACTGCATATGATCGGCACGATCCTCACGCATGTATGCATGAAAGGGGGGGGGGGGGGGGGGCGGGGGATGTCGTTTCTGATTATTGATTACCAATAACCGCGTTAGCCTCATTAGCTTCATAGGCCGAACGCCTGGATGGCTATCAAAACAAGGCCCGATCGGGATGTACTTTACGTGAAAAAGATCTTACCGTGGTCCGGTGGGATCCCCCCGAGCATTTCCCCGTTATCGATCGCCATCTGGTAGATCGATATGTCCATTGGCTGATGATAAATCCCCCTATTGCATGGTGAAATCTGCGATGCAAAACGTATTACAAGCTACATGCTGCACATCTAGAATCCTGCTAACTGAAATCTCCATTAAAAGTCAAAGAAAATACTGATCCGTTCAGCCTTATCGACTGCATTATCGTGATAGCGCCCCTAAGAGGATCTGGCCGGTATTGCACCTTCTCGAATTCATAGAGTAGGGTAAATCTGCAGTGCCACTCGGCGACCTTGAATAGGTTATTAATATGGAATAAAAGCTATAACAACTTGCCACGGATTTATCCGTGCTTCTGTCCACAACTGTAACACTTCCCCCGGTCCTGTGGGACCAGCCGGCAACCCTCCACCCGGTTCGGTTGGTCCAGGACTCAGACATTCAAAACCCCCCATCAATACCCTTCACAATACAACATTGGCAACCGGTGGGCTGAGCCAGATCTGGCAGATCTGGCATCAGCTCACACACCTAATTAACATTGTCATCTGCCATTTATGTTTGTTATGTTCGTTATGTTCTGTTAGTCTTGTCTACCACACATCTGATTGATTGGGGTAATGAGGGACTTAAAATGTGCCTATAGATTATGCATTTAACTTGTCGGTGAGGCTATTGAGCCGTACTGTATTGTACCCATTCTGCAATCTGTTAATAAAGTTTTAAATCAATCAATCAATCAATGCCGTTAGAAAATCAGGATTTCTGCGATCAACACCTGCTGTCTTTTCAGCTAAGGTGGCCGCGCGCAATTATCCTGAGTATCAAGTCTGGTTCGAATTAACGAGACTGAATCAGGGTTTGAGGAACAGGGAAAGCGCGGATTCAAACATCGGGTTAATTGAATCTGGATAATGGGACTTTTGATCGACTTAGTTGAACCAGGTACGGGGAATAGGGCCCTGCTCCCCATGTATTAGATTAGATTCACTTTATTGTGATTACACAGTACAAGACAAGTGCAACAAAATTGTGTGCGTCTAACCAGGATGTGACAATCAACAATTAGTTGCAATGAAACACAGTATATATAATAATAATAATAATGCTAATAATAATGCTGCTAATAATAATAATAATAATAATAATAATAATAATAATAATAATAATAATAATAATAATAATAATAATAATAATAATAATAATAATAATAATAATACATTGTATTTGTATTGCACTTTTCGTTCACTAGGATCCCAAAGTGCTACAGGGTTATAACATAGTTAAAAAATAAAATAATTATTAATAGTAATAAAATAAAATACAGAATAAAAATAAAAATAGAACATAGTTAAAAACATTGTATAAACAGAAAATTAAAGACAACAGCACATGAAAAAAAAAAAAAAAAAAAAAAGCTAGCAATCAAAGGCCTTTTGAAACAGGTTTTCAGGCCTGCTTTAAAAGAGTCCAGCTCTGTGGTGCCCTCAGCTGGATGGGGAGGCTGTTCCACAGGCGTGGTGCAGCCGGGCAGAAGGCTCGGTCCCCCATGGTGCAGAGCCGGGTACTGGGGAGGAGGAGCAGGCTACCTGCAGATCTGAGGGTACGGGTGGAGGATTGTGGAGTGATGAGTTCCTGAAGGTAGAGGGGTGCGTGTCCGTTTATGCAGTTATGGGTGAGCATCAGGATTTTGTAGTTGATCCGGGATGAAACAGGGAGCCAATGTGTAGCAATCTGTACAGTAAAGTGCAATGGCTAGCACAATGTCCAATGGTAAGAAAAGAAAAAATCTACACAAGCTATTGTTAGATTTCGATCAATCAGCCAGTATCACCTCTTCATCTGTTGGCTTGTGTTATCACCTCTTTATCCGTTGACTCTGCATTGTGTTTTATCTCTCCGATGTCTTCTCATACTGGCTGTACAATCTTTGTCATTCCCCTTTAATGCAATCTGTAAACAAAATAATTCACACCGTCAGTGGAGTACCTTTCTTGGAAAACGTTGTTTATTACATAAACAAAAGCCTCAGATGTTACCCATTTCGTATTGTCCTTGAAAAAATCTTTGATGGAACACTAAATTCATTATTCTATCGTCTCTGAGCACAGATGCTCTTCTGCTGTTTAGTCCAATGGTGGCTAAGGCCTTGTCGTTAGCCAAAACCCTTCTCCCGTTAGCCGAAGCTAATGATGATGTGTCATCTCCCCTCCCCCCACCGGCGAGTGTGAGGGAGGGATGAAAAGTCTCTGATCAACGTCCGCTCGCGTCAGCTTCGTGTCTAGATCTAACTCATACGCGGAAGAACACTCACATTATAATAATCATCATCATCATTATCATCAATGACAGGCCTCGCCCCTCTTCTGGTTGTCATGTGACGCTCTGTCATGGCAACTGCTGTTCACCCCTTCACACACATTAAAAACGTCTGTTTCATTAATGTCAAATTCTCTCTCTGCCCATTCTGCCTGCTGCTGTTCTTATCAGTTGTTATGTGCTGAAGGAATGCAGACACCCTGCTCGCTGCTACAACACTGACTGCTGCTTGCCTCTAAATCGCCTCCACCACCACCACCATGCACATCTACCCTTCTTACCTAGCACCGTTAGATGCTGTCATCTCCCCCAATATATACATTACATACATTGAAAAACTCCGACATCCTTCACTATGGGCTATATACACAGGATATACAGTGAGGTGCAGTGGGCTATATAAACAGAATATGCAGAGTAGTGCAATGGTAAGCTCAGTGCAATGTACTACAGCTCTAAGTTATAGGGATACATATATGTAGTACAGTAAATAAAGGCAGTAAAACAGCATGATCTATGCCCAAACACAGTTGCAACTGGGTGGGCTAGGCAGATTGAGACAGGGTTGTGTTTTGATTCAGTAGTTTCGTCTGACAGCTGACAGCTATTTACACCTGTATGAATAGTTCAAGTTTCAAGTTTCTTTATTAGTTGTTATACAAATATACAGAATACTTTTATGAAATGCTTTTTTCCGTTTTGCTCCTGAGAGTGTGCTACAGTAGATACAAATAAAAATAGATCAAGTATAAAATAGAAAGTCAAAAGTATGTAAACAAAGTGTAAACAAAAGTGTTCATCAATATACATATATACAATATACAATACAGAGTAGAAAAAAAGTTACTGAGTTTCAATACAATACAGTATACAGTACAATGTAGAAATGGGATGGGGTACAACTTAGGGTAAGGTGCAATGAGATATGAATGAGGTATGACTTGTAGTGCAAATCTCTTTACCAATAAATATATATATTGGGCTATAATAATAATAATAATAATAATAATAATAATAATAATAATAATAATAATAATAATAATAATAATAATAATAATAATAATAATAATAATAATAATAATAATAATAATAATAATAATAATAATAATATATATATATAATAGGCTCTGTCATTCTGTCATTCGTCAAGTGATCTGATGCATGTTGGCTGTGATCTCACAATGCGACCTGCTGGTAGGGTAGGTAGGTAGGTACTGGTAGGTACAGCGTTGGATAGATAATCCTCGTCCTCGGAGAGCACTAAAGCCTCTCAGTGCTGTCATGGCCCGTTAGCATTAATCCCCCCGGGGCTGACCCTCTCCCTGCGACCCCCCTATGGCTAAGGTCAGAGCTGGTACAGGACAGAGGGTAATGCCATATAAACGAGGCGAAGTCCCTCCCCTTTCATTGGACCCTATTCCAGGAAGAAAAACATGAGCGGATAGTCGACAACGGCGAGAGACGAGTCATCTTTTGATACCGTTGGACTTGTGCTAGCTAAACGTTACCTCATAGCATCAAACGCTATCGATAATGTTAGTTAATGTTAGCTTAATGTTAGTCAATCAACTTTCTTGACTTGCTACATTTGATTTTAAATTGACAAACATCATACGTGTACTCAGTGATGGGCAAGCTACTTGGAAAATGTAGTAAGCTACACTACACTACAAGTTACTCTCGATTAAATATAACTCAACTACAATGGAAGCTATCCCCAGATAAATGTAGCAAGCTACACTACAAGAACATGGCAAAAATAGCTAACTACATCGGCACTACTACTTTTTTTTTTTTTTTTTTACTTTCTGATCAAGTTTCCACCAAACAAATAGGCAGGCAAAAATAAGGTTCAGTTTGATTGTTTATTAGAAAACTGAAACAAGCCCTCGGTCTGGCTTTTTGTGTCATCATTTTAACATGAACTTGTATTATGTACAAAATGTTAATAAAGTATGAGGAAAGAACTGTGGAAACGTAATAAATAAAAGGCAGTGAAACAATAATCAAATAAACACCAAAATATATACTCTCTCTATTGGAATGGAGACTTTTCAGCACAGGATAAACTGCCCACTTTATCAACCAAAAACACACTTCTTCAATATCTGAATTTTAACTAATAATAACTGTCTTACTGCATTTTACTATTATGCTACCATGTCTATACTACCACCAACTATGCTAATATGTCTATACTACTACAGTATGTACTCAGAGTATAACACTCAAGCTCGACACTGCTAGACAAACAATACTACTTATCCTTGGCTGCTAGATATGTACCACTCCTGCTGACTTGTTGTACACAATTTGTAAGTTGCTTTGAATGAAAGCGTCAGCTAAATGACCAAATGTATTTAAATATGTAACTCACAAAACATTCCATGGCTCCAAAATCATGTGGGGACCCCCCCTGGGGGTCCTGACTGACCCACAGGTTGAGAACCACTGCTCTACAGTAGGTGATCTTTTCCCTCTTAGTGTATGTATTATTTATGTTAGTTTGTTTTTTCTTTTCTCCACCCCCATAATATTGTTAATTTTCTGCCTACAGTGAAACATGATAGCAGCTATCTGTTAGTTAAAGCTGTTGACAAAAAGTGCACTGACTTGTGTGCTGTTTGGGAACATGTTTATGTAAAGCTTTTCATCAGCTCACCTGAATATGTGTTCTCAAGTTAATGCTGGGCGTGTGGGAAGTTGAGAGCAGCTTCGTTTTTGGCTGACACAATAAACACCTAAACACATATGTTTTAGGCGTTTTTTCAGTCAAACTCATACATTTTTCCAGATAGGGCCATGGAGAGGCATTGTTGTTATTGACATCATCTTCATCAATGCCATCAGCCCTGGAAACATCGAATCCCTCTGCCATTTCGCGCGGACTGATTCATTCATTCAGTGGTCTGTGTTTTGATTTTTTTACTTCCTGATTTGCGGAGCTGGAGTGGCATGTCCCGCCCTATCCTGCCTCTGATTGGCCTACCCGTAATGTTTTGGCCTAACCTTACCCAATCGTGAGTCGTCATACTCATATCTAAACCAACCAACCAATCATAGTGGGTTTTCTACGGTTAGTTATTTTTTTTCACAAATCTTTATTTAGTCTGTTTCTCCGGACAGTAGCGTGTAGCGTTTTGGTCACGCTACATCACTACTTGATTCTAAAAATAGCTGCACTACAGAGAAGTTAACGCTACTTTGTTCAAAAGTAGCGACGCTACCATCACGCTACTGATAAATGTAGTTAAGCTATGTAGCGTCGCTACTTGTAGCTAGCTACTGCCCATCACTGCGTGTACTTCACGGCACAACACAGGATAAAAAAAATATTAGTTTATCTTGGTAATCATGACTACGGTACCGTGCATATTATTTCTGCCCCCATGGTGGTTAGTGGAAGGGGAGGCACTTTGCCTCTCTATTCGTACCATTCATGTGATTGATATCTCTATACATTAAGCCCATTGTCATTATGAATCCATTATAGCCCTGTTTTCATCATGTCTATGTATTCACAATCCTAAAGAGTTACACATGCGGTCAGAAGTAAAACGGGTGCTTAAGAGAAGCCTGCCACCCAAGAAACTGGCTTCTCAGAGGTTCCACAAACATGTGGAGGGGAGAAGGTTCCACCACAAGCCATCTGTGAGGGTTCTCTGTAGCCGTCCCTTATGACTCTGGCAGGTACCCAGCATGAAAGGTTCAGGGCAATATGTGAAGTTATTTGTTGGCTGTGTGTTGTGTATTCTTCTTGAACATGCGCTCAACACATTCCAGAGAGACTCTGGACCCTCTCTAACTCACCCGAATGCTTCAGGTCCCCAAGCCTTTTTCATTGAATGTGGGCTTTTAGTTTTAGTGCTCCAAGCAAACGGAACAATCTTCAACACACCATAAAAAAAACTATATTCTCTTTACGCCTTTGGACATTAGAAAACAAACAAACAAACAAACCTCTCTGTGTAGTAGTTTTAACTCATTATTGGTTCTACTTGTTTATTATTTCTTTTAATTTTTACTTGCCTGATGTGATCCACTTCAAATTTAAATAAAGGTTTGATTGAATGAATGAATGAATGAACATTCCAACGGTTAAGAGGCTAACTTAGACACCAAACTATAATGCAAAGTACATTGCATCCATTTATATTTTTAATTTTGAATATTGAAACACTTTCAATTCACCTATGATGGACTAAATGTATTCATTAGAGTTCAATTCAGATGGCTATATTGACCATATATCCATATTTTGCTAAATCAATTAAAGTTGCCAGGGTTAATTGTCGTGTGAAAAAGGCCAGCTATGCTATGCTATGTGTTGTTACACCAAAGAAAGTATAGTAGGGCTGACCCCTATTAGTCGCATAGTCTACTAATCGGTCGAAAGGAGCCGTAGTCGACTGCCAACCTCTTAGTCAAATAGATTTTATTAATTTTTTTTTAATAAATGTTTATTTTTATCATTCTTTCCAAAAGAAAAGAGGCCTAGAAGCGTGGCTAACGCTAATGGCACGCATACCAGAGGCTAACTGCCTAAGAAAACAGACACAGAGGCACTGAAAGAGGATTTCACCCATCTAATGAACACATTAGACTAGGAACACCTCACGATCCAATGTCGCCCGTTCCATCTTCCACGCGAGTTCACTGCAGTGATCATGACTGCAGTGTACATTCCACCCCAGGCGAGCGTCGGCAGGGCGCTAGCGGAACTACACGACCACCTGAACACTCACCAAATCAAGCACCCAGACGCAGCCATGATCGTAGCCGGGGATTTCAATCAGGCGAATCTGAAAAAAGTCATGCCGTCTTTCTTTCAGCACATCGTCTGCTCCACAAGGGGAGGAAATACACTCGACCACTGCTACACCCCGTTCAGAGCCGGATACAAGGCTGTACCGGCCCCACCATTAGCGGGAGCAACGAACACGTCGGATTATGCCGCCATCTTGCTGGTCCCCGCTTACAAACAGAGATCACATGACGCCGTCGTGTCACGTGAGGTAAAAAAATGGGACGACCAATCAGAGGCCACGCTTCAGGACGCACTAGACGTCGCCGACTGGGGAATGTTCGAGAGGAGCACCAGTGACGTCAGCGAGTTCACAGACGCTGTGGTGTCATTCATAACAACGCTGGCTGATAGTATTGTCCCCACAAAGAAGGCGACGGTGTTCCCAAACCAGAAACCATGGGTGGACAGTACTATCAAAGCAGCCCTGAACTCTCGCACCACTGCTTACAACCTGGGCAGAGAGTCAGGAAACATGGAAGAGTACAAGACAACAGTCTACACTCTGCGCAAGGCTGTTAAAACTGCTAAGAGGACGTATGCCGACAAGATGGAGGCACAAATGGCACAGAATGACACAAGAGGCTTATGGCAAGGACTGAGGGCTATAACTGACTACAAAGTCAGCGCCCCCTCAATGGGGAGCGACGGCGCCTCCCTTGCGGACCAGCTCAACACCTTCTATGCGCGGTTTGGTGCAAACAGTGGCACTGCTAGCCCAACGGCTAGTGACGTCACTGGTGCGCCGGCTGTTGTGGAGGGGGGGGGGGGCATCCGTGGGGGGGCGGGGACGCTCTCTCATTGACGGTACACAGTGTGAGAAGAGCATTTATGCAGGTGAACACCAGGAAGGCGGCTGGCCCAGATGGAATAACAGGACGCATACTCAAGTCCTGTGCTAACCAGCTAGCCCCTGTGTTCACCACCATATTTAATCGATCCCTGAAGGAGTCAGTGGTCCCTGCCTGCTTCAAGATGTCTACCATTATCCCGGTACCAAAGAAACCCTCCCCAGCAGGTCTCAATGACTACAGACCGGTGGCACTCACCTCTGTGGCTATGAAATGTTTCGAGAGGCTGGTCAAGGATCACATTTGTGCCTCCCTCCCCAGCGATATGGACCCTATGCAATTTGCATACAGGCCAAACAGGTCCACTGACGATGCGGTCTCCCAAGTACTGCACAGCACCCTCTCTCACCTGGACCGTCAGAAGGGGGGCTATGTGAGACTGTTGTTCATTGACTACAGCTCAGCGTTCAACACCATAGTCCCCACCAGACTGGTGGACAAGCTGATCGGGCTGGGTCTGAGCTCCGCCCTGAGCGCCTGGGTACTGGACTTTCTGAGTGAGAGACCCCAGGCGGTCAGGGTGGGGGATCAGACCTCCAACACCATCACCTTGAGCATCGGGTCCCCCCAGGGCTGTGTTCTGAGCCCCCTGCTGTACTCACTATACACACACGACTGTGTGGCCAAGTTCAGCTCCAACTCCATAGTGAAGTTCGCAGACGACACGGTGGTGGTGGGGCTGATCTCGGACAACGACGAGAAGGCCTACCGGGAGGAGGTTGAGGTACTGGAACGCTGGTGCCAGGACAACAGCCTGCTCCTGAACATTGGTAAAACCAAGGAGCTGATCGTGGATTATAGGAGAGGACAGCAGGAGACACACACACCACTGATGATTAACGGGGCTACCGTGGACAGGGTGAGCAGCTTTAAGTACCTGGGGGTCCACATCTCAGAGGATCTGACATGGACAACACACATAGACACAGTAGTAAAGAAGGCGAAGCAGCGCCTCTACCACCTGAGACAGTTAAGGAAGTTCAGAGTATCGGGGAAGATACTCCAGTCCTTCTACTCAGGAGCTGTAGTTAGCATCTTGACCGGAAACATCACTGCCTGGTATGGAACAGCACGGCACAGGACAAGAAGGCCCTACAGAGAGTGGTGCGCTCAGCCGAGCGTACCACGGGTATGGCACTACCTCCCCTGCAGGTTCTATACAACAAGAGGTGCAAATCCAGAGCCTGCAGAATAATGAAAGACCCCCACCACGCCAATAACAGCCTGTTCCAGCTGCTGAGGTCAGGCAGACGCCTGCGAACCCCAGCTACTAGGACAGAGAGGCTTAGGCTCAGCTTCTTCCCCCAGGCCATCAGAGCCTTGAACAATGAACATTGAGTGCCACAGAACACTGAACTATCCACACACAAGCACACACACGACACGCACGCTGTGCACGCTCACACACTAGCAGCCACTTTAACACTTTAACATGAGCGGGCACACACTCATGCCGCACACACCCACTTATGGCCAAAAGGAAAGGCCACTTTAAATTAGTATAACAACAGTAACAGTGTATTGCACTACCAAAGCTACCTAGCATGTCCTATATGCTCTGTAAATATTTTTTATGTACAGATACCGAGATGTCACACCATGTTACATGTTACCTGTTTATTGCACAATGTTGTTTTTATTGGATTCTATTATATGTTGTACCACTGTATTGCACATCGTTGCGGGCAAGACCACCCGCATTTCATTGTATACTTGTATGCCGTGACAAATAAAACTCTTGACTTGACTTGACTTGACTAGACTAGACAAATATCAAGATGTATCCATGGACCAATTGCATGCTTTTGCAGAGGACAAGAAGCCTTCAGTCGACTCCTTCAGACATTAAGCACCCCCACAGTCCAAATGGAATGATAAAAAAATTATTAAAATTAAAAAAAGTATACATTTTCTTTCCAATTTTTTTTCCCCAGTAGACTAATAGTCGACTATCGGCAAATTTCGGCCAATCATAGTCGACTATCCTCCCTCTGTCCCATTACAGACTTGTCTTCACAGAGAGGACTTGTCTTTATCCCCTCCCTTCCCCCAAACCTACAGTTTATGGTCTGCCCCCCCCCCCCCCCTCTCCTGACTATAAAGGAGCCCCTCTCTCTGATTCTCTCTCTTACTTCCGGGTCTCTTAGCTAGTAACTATCTCTCGCTATTCTGTATTTTATACTTTCATTCTGAGTTAGTTATTATATGTTTCCCACAGCTGTCACATGAAACACAACAACAAAACACATACAGAGAGAAGCAACCAAGCAATAGCAAAACAAGCATGCACGCACGCACGCACACACGCACATGTAACGGGGAAGCCCGTGGGTATGTCCACAGTCACGGAAACAGGTGTGTTGACGAGTGACTGTGGCAGTGCGGGCTGGTAAAT
The DNA here is from genome assembly GCF_963971535.1 of Notolepis coatsorum. Taxonomy (NCBI): domain Eukaryota; kingdom Metazoa; phylum Chordata; class Actinopteri; order Aulopiformes; family Paralepididae; genus Notolepis; species Notolepis coatsorum. The sequence continues at coordinate 12,647,102 of NC_140179.1, read as the reverse complement.
TAAACTCACTTGCCCATAACAGGGTTAACAGACGCATAGGTACGGTAGTTAGGAGTGAATTCACTTCTTAGTGCAGCGGCCTGTGTCGTCGCCCGCGGACACGGGAGCCCCCTGTTCGACTCCCCCTCGGGACATTCTCATTTAACATCAAACACAACGCAGACCTGTATGATCCGTCACACACATGCACGCACGCACGCACACGCACACACACACACACAGCTTACTGTATGTATAAATATTGAAAACACATGGCAGTGTAATGCTTTCTCTGCTTCATATCGCGTAGCTGTAATGGCCACAGATGCCAATATAGTATATTCACCTCCAAGTTAAATAGAGGACGGTAATAACTTCAATAACTTCAATGACCGCCGTCTGTTTCACAGAAGGGATTTAACTGATGGGATCTGTAAATGACCTGTTCACCATTCACTAATCACAATCACCATTCAACAATCACCAATTATTATTAATTTATATCTCTCTCACTCCCTCTCTCTCTCTCTCTCTCTTTGAGGTCCCTTACATTCCTCCACGATAACATCTTACGTTCGTGTTAAAGGAGCTTTGAGTTGTGAGGATGGAAGACAGCTAGTACTGTATGTCAGGACATCAGTCATGCTATGTGTTGACAAGAAGTGAAGTACAGACATTAATCATACTTTATATGGCTGTCACATGAAACAACAGAACACTTAGCTATAGTAACACAGAGAGAGAAGCAGCCTCTCTCTCTCTCTCTCTCTCTCTCTCTCTCTCTCTCTCTCTCTCTCTCTCTCTCTCTCTCTCTCTCTCTCTCTCTCTCTCTCCCATGGTATTTTGTACAATAGCAGCAAATCAATGCCACTTTGTTGGCTCCTAGCCAATCGCAGCTGTTGCTTGAAATCTTCCTCCGGTCCTCTCAGCCAATGGCAATGAGTCTAAAAAGAAGACGTGTCTCTGTTAAGCACTTTGAGCAGCATTCTGTGTATGAAAGGTGCTACATAAATTAAGATTATTATTATTATTATTATTATTATTATTATTATTATTAAAAGGATATCCCGCAACAACTGGTGCCATGCAGGATGTCCTGCGTCTGTTCACTTATTGCTAACCAACATATGTTCTGTTCACTTATTGCTAACCAACAGCTGTTCAGTCTGTTCACTTATTGCTAACCAGCAGATGTTCTCTGTCTGTTCACTTATTGCTAACCAACAGATGTTCTGTGTCTGTTCACTTATTGCTAACCAACAGATGTTCTGTGTCTGTTCACTTATTGCTAACCAACAGATGTTCTGTGTCTGTTCACTTATTGCTAACCAACAGATGTTCTGTGTCTGTTCACTTATTGCTAACCAACAGATGTTCTGTGTCTGTTCACTTATTGCTAACCAACAGATGTTCTGTGTCTGTTCACTTATTGCTAACCAACAGATGTTCTGTGTCTGTTCACTTATTGCTAACCAACAGATGTTCTGTTCACTTATTGCTAACCAACAGCTGTTCAGTCTGTTCACTTATTGCTAACCAGCAGATGTTCTCTGTCTGTTCACTTATTGCTAACCAACAGATGTTCTGTGTCTGTTCACTTATTGCTAACCAACAGATGTTCTGTGTCTGTTCACTTATTGCTAACCAACAGATGTTCTGTGTCTGTTCACTTATTGCTAACCAACAGATGTTCTGTGTCTGTTCACTTATTGCTAACCAACAGATGTTCTGTGTCTGTTCACTTATTGCTAACCAACAGATGTTCTGTGTCTGTTCACTTATTGCTAACCAACAGATGTTCTGTGTCTGTTCACTTATTGCTAACCAACAGATGTTCTGTGTTTGTTCACTTATTGCTAACCAACAGATGTTCAGTCTGTTCACTTATTGCTAACCAACAGATGTCCTGACTGTTCACTTATTGCTAACCAACAGATGCTCTGTGTCTGTTCACTTATTGCTAACCAACAGATGTTCTGTCTGTTCACTTATTGCTAACCAACAGATGTTCTGCGTCTGTTCACTTATTGCTAACCAACAGCTGTTCTGTCTGTTCACTTATTGCTAACCAACAGCTGTTCTGTCTGTTCACTTATTGCTAACCAACAGATGTTCTGTCTGTTCACTTATTGCTAACCAACAGCTGTTCTGTGTCTGTTCACTTATTGCTAACCAACAGCTGTTCTCTGTCTGTTCACTTATTGCTAACCAACAGATTCAGTTTTCACAGGGATCACATTTTTTTGGTCCATAGAAATGTGGGGACATCAACATCAACGTAAGGTTATGTATATAACCCAGTTCTGTGAGTTATGGTGCGCTCAGCACCTGATGCACTGTACTTCACTTTGTGCACGAGCACTGAATAAAAAATTCCACCATGTACCTTTACATCCCAACATTCATCTGGCCACACCCCCATCCGCTTACCTTCATAAGCAGGAGTGTGGTCACCTACTCGCCCCCTTCCCAAACTTTCACCATAAGGCGAGATCAAGGGCCGCAGCGGCGTCCAGGTGCTGAGCGCACCATAACTCACAGAACTGGGTTATATACATAACCTTACGTTCTGTGTCGTTATGGCTTCGCTCAGCACCTGATGCACAACAGGGGCTGAGCGGGAGCCATAGCCCGACAAATGTACCCCGCTGAGGCCCCCCACAACCATCAGACCGGGGAGGACCGAGCCCCTCCGACCCTCACTAATGGAGGATACCCCCCCTATTGGAGGTTCACGGGAGGGCGACGGATCCGACCATGCAAAGAGGCACTCAAGCAACTCAACGCACAGGGTGAGCAGACCGTGGCTTGACCCCACGACTACACACACGCACAACCCGCATGCCACCCGGGAACGAACGGAAGGAACAACCTCGTTACTGCCCCCGAAATCACGGGGTCAAGAGCAAACCCAACCCCGTGGCAAGGCCGTAGCAGCGGAGCGCGAAGGAAGACCCAGACCCACTGAAGGGACTGGATCCCCTGGAAAAAGGGGGCCCGGAGAGGTCAATGTTGCCAGGCATCAAGACCCCACCAGGTGGTCACTTAGTGACACCGCCCCCCACATCGCCAGCGTATTCGGATAAGGCCCCTCCAAGAGCGGGCCCTTTCCCCCCAATAGCACACCGCCTGGCACACTGACCCTGCAGAACAGGCAGTCAGCATGGCCGTAAGCACTCAAAGGTTAACCAACGGAAGCAGGCAGCGCACCGGGAAACCAGGCAACAGGCTGTAACCTGAGCCTGGAGCACTGCGGACGAGACAGGCGCCAAAGGAGTCAGCTGAAAACAGCCCCCCCGGCGGAAGGGGCGTATGCTGGCGTTGTTGATCACCATGACGAAGCCTCCATCAAAAAAAAACCACCCAGAGGGGTCGAGGCAGAGAAGGCTGACATGATTGGCAGACGTCATGAACGTGCAGGGGCACACTCAACCGTGTAACCCGGGAGTTGACTCTGCTCCAACACACCAGGGAATCAACCACCCTCGTGGTACAGACGTTGGTTGTTCCTATAACCCCTCAAGAAAAAAGGGTTATCCCAGACCTACGGTATCAACAAAACTTTACTTCAGACCGGGCCCGGTGGCACGGGAAGCACAGGGTTACCAGAGGAGGTCCAAGACCACCCCAACAGCCCCCTCTTCGCCACGCGTGAGAGAGGAGCGAAAAGAATGGAGAACCAGCCCTAAGCACACCGCACTTGGTATTCCCAGGCGGTCTCCCAACCAAGTACTAACCAGGACCGAACCTGCTTAGCTACCGAGATCAGACGAGATCGGGCGTGTACAGGTTGGTATGGCCGTAAGCCATTACGATAGTGCAGAGTACAACATGTACCCAACAAAGGGTCTCCATAACGCCTAACCCTGTGACACCCGGACCGACCCGGCATTTTTCCCCCCGAAAAAAGCACAAGTCCCTCAGGGTACCAGAACAGCAGAACTGCATCCCCGGCGGACAACGGGTTAACTGACCTGGACCAGCGCGACCAGACCAGTCCCGTGTCCTAACCACGCCGACATGCCCACTCCAGATGAGGGGGTAGGTATGCGTGTCGATCTAAAACATGAAAAGAGGGCGCCACCCAGACGGTCCCCATTTGGACCGTGCTCAGTGGCCCACCCCAAGGGCGCGAGACCCCTCTACCTATGTTTTGATCTATTCCGTTAACATCCCCCAGATATGAACGAGAATTCATCGAGACAACCTAGTAAACCGGCGCTCGGAAGAGACAAAACTCCATCCCAGTTGCCCTATAAAAACGCTGTTTTAACAAGCAACCAAGGCGCACTTAGCCCCTGCGTGATTCTTTAACAGAAACACACCGAGCCAGCACTATGTATGCGTCGAGACCCAAACACATCAATGGATAGTCTAGCAAGACACCAAACATTGTTCCTCCAAGTCGCCTGGGAGAACGACACAGAGCCGTCGTGCTTCATGTACCTTCCTCTTTTTATCCAAAAAAGAAAGAAACACAGACTGACATGAATCCCATGTGACGCAGCTGAGGGTAAAAATTGTTAAAATTTTTACATCCCACCACCCTCGCCATAGGGAGGAGACGGAAATCCCCAGAGAGACTTCCCACGCGAGCTGTATAGATTGAAAAGAATATATTCCAACATTGAGCTATGTAATATTTGGGTTAGGGCTCTCCGAGGAGGAGGCACTAAACCAATACACACTCAATAATAGAATTGAATCGAATACACACACAATAGAGCAGAACTCCTTTTTGAAGTTCTACTCACCTTGACAATCTGAGGAGGAGGCTCTGAACTCTGAGGAGGCTCCCTCACAGGGAAGGAGAGTCCGAACTCACAGAAGGCCAGAGGAGGAGCTTCGTGAGGAGGAGCTCTGACAACTCCCTGAAACAGATCCATAACATGGACCTGAACAACTCACAGAAGTCTTACCAACAGAGACGCGCACAGTGACGTACTCTATGGCGGGGGAATTTCTGCGGTGCACACGCCCAATCTTCCAGGGCGTGGGACCAGGAAACTCCCTCCCCCCCCCCTCTTACCCTGTAACGTGCCGAACAGCAACGTGACAGGAACCTTGAAGGACAGGAGGTTTTAACCCCTGACCAATCAGAAAAGGGGAGGAAAGGATTACCAGTTCACCCCTTTACGACCCCACACCCATGATACGATGTAATGCCAAAAAAGAGCATGACACAGTCATAGTCAGCTACATGAAGTGTCTAACAGCTTCACCTAGCTCATGTGCTAACCTGCTATCTGATTTTTACTAAGGAAAAAACACAGAAAAGAGAGGGCCCCCTTTAAGAGCCCCGGTACCAGACTTACACATGTGCTTCTGTGGCCAACCTAACCCAGTTGTAGACCTTCATCACAACAAAAAATGGCAAAAGTACACTCTTGCTACAGAGGAACGCCGTTTTTCATAACGAGAGAATACAGAACCTCGATTATGTATTGGCCACAGGCCTTGCTAAACACACATGATAAGTGACCAAACAATCTTTTCTTTAGGAAAATATAGTTTCTCAAGCAGAAAACACAACCCCAGCAATTAAGCTGAGGGTTACATCGTATCCCCACAAACACAGTGACACAATATATTGTAAACAACATGTCTGAGAGGAGGGTGGGGAAGCCCCAGGGAAACCGGGGGGATCACCCCTCCTTCCTTACCCTTGATACGGCCAAGTTGAACAGGTAACCCTGTTAATATGTGAACACACTGTTCATTGTCATGACAGGCTGAGAAAAGAATTCATTCCTCAATCACATGTCACTAAGCATAGCTTTATAGGTTAATTAACCCCCTTAGTTGTGAGTTCACGTTACATGAACACACATGTTCTCATCACAACTAACAAGATCATTTTTACACATGTAAAACAACAACCCGATTTCTATGGAGAGAGAAGCTATACCAGTGACAAGACAATTCACACACAACACGCATCGTATCCTTAATGTATTGCAGCAACACACGTTTTGGAAAACATCGTTATTACAAAACATTTAGAAGGTGAAGTATTCTTCTTGGTTTCATTCATCTCTATCTAAATGATCGTATAGTTTTCTATATCACCCTTTCCTCTGCATTGTTTTAGGTATTTTCAGATGTTCGGTTTCAAGTAAGAGGAGACTGACGATATGGTCAAAATCAACGGGCGGCGGTTGTTTATTAATACCACAGCTCAGGAATTAAAACAAGTACATCGTCTCTTTGGTTCAATCTAATTGTCTCTTTCATGTGGCTGTTGTCGTCTCAGGTTGTCCATGGCAACAACGAGTCCTCTCTTAGTGGTTTGCGGGTCTGGTTGTCAAGGCAACCTGGTCTCTGTGAGTATCGGTGCTCAGCAGAGAGCGCTCGTTTTTCGTCTCTCCTTTGGTGGTAGGCTTCTCCTGCTGCGAAGCGATTTGTCTGTCATCGGGTCTCAGGCCCTCGGTGTCACGGCTTGGCTCTCCAGGGATCCTTCTCCGTCTCCTCTGAGTGTCTTGCTCTGCTCTCGAGTTCTGTGTGGCTCTGCCTCCCAGGGCCTGTCCCCTGTGTGTGTGGCGTGTCTCTCCAGGTCCCTTCTGGTGTGAGTCTCTTTTTGTGTCGCCATCCGCCCTTTTTATCAGGGGGAGAGAGAGAGAGAGAGAGAGAGAGAGAGAGAGAGAGGGGGAGAGGGGAGAGAGAGAGGGAGAGGGGAGAGAGAGAGCCCTGCCTGCCTATTCACGTTTCACAATCTGCCATCCTTATTTGGCCACATTCCAGCAGGAACTTGTCTGCGGGTCTTGTGACAACAGTTACACTTATTCTGCTGACACAACCGTTTCACCATAGAATCTTGCCGGGCCGTTTAATCATTACTTGATGAGAGGATTCCGTTTTACTGAGTAATACATCCTCATGCTTGTGACAAAATGTTTACATAGTATAGATAAGAAACAGACTACTCTGTGTCCTGACTTGCTAACCTTATATATCCGTCCTTTAATAGAACACCTTATTTCCTGATTAAATAATGTGACCAATATTTGTATAGTTTTACCTTCTAGTATTTAAGAGTTTTTATTCTTTATTGTGACTAAGTTATTCTAGTAGTTCTGTCCACATTTTACTTTATTAGTTTTCTCTATATCCTTAAGGTCTAAAAACCGTCTAGTCTAACTATTAGAGTTAATGTGTAACTGGTGGCATTCTACTGTGTAAGGGGAGATTTCCAAATAGTCTGTGTCACCTTTCTGACCTCTGGGTCTTCGTCAGCAGCTGCCGTGTTGTAACCTGAAATTCCTTCCCTAGGGTAAATATGACCTTTTTGATCTCAACGGTTATTCTGAGTTTGGTTCCTGTTTCAACGATAATGATCTCCTCCTTTATCTCTTACCACTTACTTTAAACAAACCTCGCTTCCTGCCAGCTGGCCGGGTGAGGGGCCACTGTCTCTCAACCTCTTTAGCCTGGGGCCACAGAGATAACTTCACATGGTTTTCAAATCACCCTGTCTTTCAAATCAACTTCTCTGTTTTATCATTTGGTACATTTATAGTTGCTTTATTCATGTTTTCATTTAGAAATATACGACAAAGGGAAGGAAAGAAGAAGTGTTTAAGGTCCGGTCGGGACCTTCCTACCCTGAACGCAGGCCAAGCGAACTGCAATCTGGCTAACGGGACACCGAAGATGAACACACATCTCTTGTGTCGGCAACAAGGGCAGCGTCGCTGCGCCACCCAGCCGTTACGTTTCTCCATGTTGACGCAGTCCTTGCTGGCAGGGCTCCCGGTAGGTTCGACTAACATCCTCTGTCAAAGATGACGTCGTAGTCAGAGTGTTTAAGGCATGTTATAGTCACAGAAAATGTTCAACAGTGTAGCATTAAGCTAACAGCCGTTCGGCTGATAGCAACAAGCTAACGTTTACTAGCCTGGTAAACACAGCGAGCTAACGCCGCAGCTAACAGCTGCGCAGCTAACAGCTGACTGGCTAACACAGTAGTCCACAACTAGCACGCCAGCTAAGCAGCTATCACCTGAACTGTATACAACGACATAACAAGCCACACTTCAGACAGGCCGCTGTCCAAGTCCCTCCCCTAAGAGGGAAAAGAAAAAGAACGTCAGAACACAGTTTTCAACGGTGATCCAGACATGCAGCATAGCCAGCACAGTTCCCATTTCGGGCTGCAGCCGACTTTGAGCATGAAACTCCCGATAAAGAAGATCCTATGCCCACATTTCCTCGTTAGGGTATACTTTCATTTGTATATGAAAGATGGGGCCTGCACGGGACAGAGAAGCATCCGCTCGAGAATCCTGGGATCACCAGGTCCTGGTCGGGGCCCACTAGATTGACCATCATGGGCGTCAGACCAAGATCCTCCGACCGCCGTTTAAGCCGAGCAGAGGACCCCAGCCTGAAGTCGGCGTTTTGTAAATTGTCAGCTAACCCCCACAGCATCAACAACAACCAGAGCTCGCAAGCAAAACAGTACATACCCAACCTGGAAACAACCGCTTCTCACAACAGTCGGTGCTTCCCACAGTCCAGCTGTGTGGCCGGAGGGTAACCCCATCCAGCCGCAGCAAGGAGGACTGTAGCTGGGGAGCATGTCAGCGGCATGAGCTCCTAATACGAAAAAGCCGTTGAAGGTCGGAATGACCTCCAGTAATGAAGACAATATCGCCGTATTTTCTCAAAAATAGTGAGAGAGAAAATAAAGATATGATGTCAACGTATCTCTTTTGTTTTCCAACTTTCTTCTACTAACAACCTCGTCAAGTGGGGATCTACCGAAGGCACTTCCTTGTGGTGAAAGTGAAGAAGAAGGCGAGTAGGTGACCACACTCCTGCTTATGAAGGTAAGCGGATGGGGGTGTGGCCAGATGAATGTTGGGATGTAAAGGTACATGGTGGAATTTTTTATTCAGTGCTCGTGCACGAAGTGAAGTACAGTGCATCAGGTGCTGAGCGAAGCCATAACGACACAGAACCTTTATTTATACTCTAAAAGACAATTGAGGTCACCTTCATTTTCAACGTCGTTGAGACTTTACAGACATTTCAATGCACACATTTCTACAATATAACAATAATAAATATGAATAACTATCTATATAGTATTAAATGAGCATAAAATCAGCACACAGATTGACAGAATAAAAAAAATGCATAAATTGCAGACATAGGTATAAAAGACAATAAAAGTAGTGCAATGTAAATGTGCAGACTTACTGTAATAATGGCATAAAATAAGTACAAAAGTACAATGTTGCTCGAAGGCATGTGAACAGTCAGTCCCCCCCAAACCCCACACATCAACAGAGTTTGGTTTGTGAATGGAAAAAGCTTTGTGGAGCTTTCTCAACCCCTTGTGCATGAGTCTGTTTTCTGGAGATGGTTATGAACATGTAAACAAACCTTTCCCTGTTGAACGTCATAAGAGTCGTAGGGTCACACTTGAAGAGGGTTATTTACAATAATGAATTTTTATTCCGATGCCGTGATAGATAGTTATGGGCCCCTGGCCTTCGTCAGTGAACGGCAAGTTATTTTGTTTTATTGTTCTCCCCCTCGTGCACCTACACTCATTAAACTCTCTTTCTCCCTTTCTTCTGTCTACTCATCCTCACATTCCTCTCTCTCTCTTTCTCTCTCTTGGTGTGACTGATTCGTTAGGGGAACTCATTTGTAGACACCATGACCTGTTTGTTCCACCATCTTCTAAGGACATGTCCTCAAATGCTACAGAAGGGCCCATTGTCTCCAGACAAAAAACGTTTTGTCCTTTTCTCCTGCCGGCCAGTGTGTTCTCCACAAGCCTTCACTGACAGTCTGCCCAGAACATAAAGACTACAGAGTATACACCTGACAGTCTGCCAGAACATAAAGACTACAGAGTACACACACCTGACAGTCTGCCAGAACATAAAGACTACAGAGTACACACACCTGACAGTCTGCCAGAACATAAAGACTACAGAGTACACACCTGACAGTCTCCCAGAACATAAAGACTACAGAGTACACACACCTGACAGTCTGCCAGAACATAAAGACTACAGAGTACACACCTGACAGTCTCCCAGAACATAAAGACTACAGAGTATACACACCTGACAGTCTGCCCAGAACATAAAGACTACAGAGTACACACCTGACAGTCTGCCCAGAACATAAAGACAGCAGAGTCTACACAACTGACAGTCTGCCCAGAACATAAAGACTACAGAGTACACACCTGACAGTCTCCCAGAACATAAAGACTACAGAGTCTACACACCTGACAGTCTGCCAGAACATAAAGACTACAGAGTACACACCTGACAGTCTGCCAGAACATAAAGACTACAGAGTACACACCTGACAGTCTCCCAGAACATAAAGACTACAGAGTCTACACACCTGACAGTCTGCCAGAACATAAAGACTACAGAGTACACACCTGCCAGTCTGCCAGAACATAAAGACTACAGAGTATACACACCTGACAGTCTGCCAGAACATAAAGACTGCAGAGTCTATACACCTGACAGTCTGCCAGAACATAAAGACTGCAGAGTATACACACCTGACAGTCTGCCCAGAACATAAAGACTGCAGAGTATACACACCTGACAGTCTGCCAGAACATAAAGACTGCAGAGTATACACACCTGACAGTCTGCCAGAACATAAAGACTACAGAGTCTACACACCTGACAGTCTGCCAGAACATAAAGACTACAGAGTATACACACCTGACAGACTGCCAGACATAAAGACTGCAGAGTATACACACCTGACAGTCTGCCAGAACATAAAGACTACAGAGTATACACACCTGACAGTCTGCCAGAACATAAAGACTGCAGAGTATACACCTGACAGTCTGCCAGAACATAAAGACTACAGAGTATACACCTGACAGTCTGCCAGAACATAAAGACTACAGAGTCTACACACCTGACAGTCTGCCAGAACATAAAGACTACAGAGTACACACCTGACAGTCTGCCAGAACATAAAGACTACAGAGTCTACACACCTGACAGTCTGCCAGAACATAAAGACTACAGAGTCTACACACCTGACAGTCTGCCAGAACATAAAGACTACAGAGTATACACCTGACAGTCTGCCAGAACATAAAGACTACAGAGTATACACACCTGACAGACTGCCAGACATAAAGACT
>NC_140179.1:12623480-12630980 GCF_963971535.1 Notolepis coatsorum | reverse complement strand
TGAACAGTTTCAAGTACCTCGGAGCCCACATATCCGAGGACTTGACATGGACCACACACATTGACAGTGTTGTGAAGAAGGCACGACAACGCCTCTACTTCCTCAGGCGCCTAAGGAAGTTCCAAGTCAGTCAGAAGATCCTTAGGAACTTCTACTCATGTACAATAGAGAGCATCCTGACCGGCAACATCACCTCCTGGTTTGGGAATAGCACTGCACAAGACCGTAGCAGACTACAAAGAGTGACACGTTCAGCCGAACGCACAATTAGAGGGGGGCTTCCCACCCTCCAGAACATTTACAACAAGCGGTGCAAGGGGAAGGCTAAGAGAATTATTAAGGACTCGAGCCACCCGAACAACTGCCTCTTTGAACTGCTGCCGTCAGGCAAGCGATACCGGAGTCTTATGGCGAGCACAGAAAGACTCAGAAGGAGCTTCTATCCCCAGGCCATCAGGCTGCTAAACGAACAATAATCGCTAAACGAACAATAATCACTATGCAACAACCATCAAATGCACACAGCACACACACCCACACGCACACACTCACTCAAACAAACAACACACTGCAGCACCCACTCTCCACACTTTAGATCACACAAACACACTTACACTTTATATTTATTGATAAAGGATTTGCACTACAACTCGTACACCTACTGTGAATTGTACCTAAACTGCACCTCGTCCATTTATGCCTTGCACTATATAGTATTGTATATTAGTACACTGCACAGTATTGTATATTGTATGGTAACTACGTCTACGAACATTGTACATATGTCTAAACTGAACACTGTGACCTCTTTTTTTTTTACTTCTAATTTTTACTATGTTTTTATTTCATACTTATCTTGTCATGCACAGTCTCTGGAGCGCAACAGTAAGAAGCATTTTGTACAAAAGTATTCTGTACTTCTGTATGACAACTATTAAAGAAACTTGAAACATTACATATAATTTCCACAAGTAACTGCACCCAGGCAAAATGAACCTCAAACTAGCTAACGTTGGTAACTTAGCCCTTTCGGGACTAATGTTAGCCAAATTAGCATTGACAAGTTAAGACACGAGACTTTTGAAATTGTTAAGTTACATACTGTACGAAAACACTCACAACAGCAATATAACATTAGAGGAAATGTCGCCCAATTGAACACCAACATAAATCAATTTGATGAACTTACTTTCAAATCAGGATGAGTCGTTGCTTTCTTCTCTCAATTCTCAACAAGTCCGCCACGTTTTTGCCGTTCGAATGCTATTTCCGGTTGCTGATTCAACTCAACGGATCTCAGAATTCCACCAACGCAAGAGTTTGATTGATTGATTGATTGATTGAACATTTTATTAACAGATTGCAGAATGGGAACAATATATGTACGGCTCAATACACACAATTGTTAAGGGGATGCAGACCAGAGAAAGACTTTCGTCTTGTTTACATCAGGGTCCCCCATTTTCAATTCATCATAACATAATGACATACATGACATACAGGCAGTACTGCTACATCTATACATTTATGACATACCAGATTTACAAATACTGTACTGTTTGTGATACAAAAAGAGACTCAATGTATTCATTTGACGAAGAAACTGTACATTGGAGGAGGTTGGGGGGGTGGGGGGGGGGGTTGGGTAGGGGGTTGGGGTAACTGTGCATTGGAGGTGGTTGGGTGGGGGGGGGGGGGGGGTTGGGTAGAGAAACCAGTAAATTCAACATTCTCCATAAACAACGGAAGTTTACTTGAAACATGATCACAAAATGATTATAAATGAATTTGTTGCATATATTGCATACTGTATAGATGTAAATTCAAAGACCTGCTCTTTCCCGTTTTTCCAGTGTAGTAGCAGTGACACGCATATATATATATATATATATATATATATATATATATATATATATATATATTAGTGCTGTCAGGCGATTAAAAAAATTTATCTAATTAATTACAGGATTTGTAATTAATTAATCTAATTAATCGCATTTTAATCGCATAACCATTTTATGCCTGATATTCTATAGTCTATAATCATATTTCAAATTGCATGTGTCCGGATGGCAGAATTCAGTACTGTATCTACAAAACCTTCTGTTTAATCATCTTCCATCTATTAATTTGCTTAGATTTTTCAGGTCTGGTCAATTTGAGCATAGTGTTATTCACAGTCAAAGATAACATTTATTTTTATTGATATTCTCATTTGGTTCATTACAATTTACTCAAGCCTAGTAACAGACACGGTATTTCTGACACTGGGATACATCGTGACGCAGACTACACAGGTGCTGAAATATTGCTATGCTATTGTGAGATTACATTTTTTTTTTTTTTTTTTTTTTTTTACTTTTTTTTTTTCACTACCTATCTTTGTGAAAGTGGCTTCTCAGCTCTGGTCCAGCTGAAGACAAAGCGGAGGAACAGATTGGACATTGAGCATGACCTCAGAGTTGCTTTGTCTACCATCACCCCAGACTTTGAGACTCTTGTCAGGAGCAAACATCATCCCCAGTTATCCCATTAGTTCCCTGCATGTTAAGTTAAGAAGTCTGCTAAGAAGGATATATTATTTATTATTATTATTTTATTTTATTGTGTTTTTAGCCCTTAGTTGCACTTTTGTTGCAACCCCAGTTATCCCATTAGTTCCCCCAAACTTAGGTCTGTTATGTTAAGCTAAGAAATCTGCTAAGAAGCATATTATTTATTATTATTTTATTTCATTGGGTTTTAGCCCTAGTTGCACTTTTGTTGCAAACTCAGTTATCCCATTAGTTCCCCCAAATTTAGGTCTGTTATGTTAAGCTAGGAAATCTGCTAAGAAGCATATATTATTTATTATTCTTTTATTTTATTGGGTTTTTAGCAATAGTTGCACTTTTGTTGCACTTTTTTGTGTTTATTTCATGTTTTGAAAGATTGCGTATTACTGCAATTTTTTTTTTACATAAATCATAGTGGTTCAACATTTTGGGTCGCGACTTAATGACTAAGGAAAATGTTGGGTCCCGAAGCTAGACCAGTTGAGAACCCCTGCTCTAGACCATCCTGAACCAATGGACGACTCCTCTTGACCAAAGGAGAAAACAAGGCTACTTGAAATCTGCCCGTCTGAATCAATCATAAAATGTCATTCAGCATCGCTCTTCCATATTTTCTGTTCACTCTCTCTCTTCGTCGTCCTTCAAATTCCCGTCCTCAGCAATTCCCGCGTGGATTATTTCTCCGCTGATTTAGTCATGTCTGTTGGTAAACTGTTGTTATTGAATAAAGAAGATATAGCTTTGTTCTCTGCAATACGTGTGAGGGAGACGGAACGAACACAAGATGTTTCTTGATGGAAAAAGATTTACTGGCAACACTGTGCCATTTCTCTGTCTGTCAGACACAGAGAAACAGCTGATAATACAGCTGACAAACAATACCCCAGAGGCCCCGTGTTAAAGACCCCACTGTACTGACTCTACTACAGCAGGGACCAGAACATTCTCTGGTCTGTTAATGAGGAGGTTATAAAAATCACGCACACACGCACGCACACACACACACACACACACACGCACGCACACACACACACACACACACACACACACACACACGCACGCACGCACGCACGCACGCACGCACGCACGCACGCACGCACGCACGCACGCACGCACGCACGCACGCACGCACGCACGCACACACACACACACACACACACACACACACACACACACACACACACACACACACACACACACACACACACACACACACACACACACACACACACACACACACACACACACACACACACACACACACACACACACACGGCCCAATAGATGAATCAGCGGGTGACTGATGTGGTTAAAAGCCACCATAAATTTCCCATGTTCTCTCAAATCCCCTCCCTTGCAACCAGATGTGATTTGATATAGGCAATTAGATTTTTGGGAAGCCACAAATCGCACTGCGTCATCCTGAAAGCTGCAGTCAATTCTCATGATCGTGCCTTTCCCGTATTTTAACTGCTGACTCTCACTGAACGAAAACAATTGTTTGTGATGATGGAATTCATCAAAGGATTTTTAGACTTTTTTTTTATTTTATTTTTTTTTTAACTTCATTTTTTAGCGTTTATCGCTTTTCTGGTCAAGCATGACCGACAGATGCAGGGTGAAACGGGAGAGAGAGCAGGGGAAGACATTCGGCAAATGACGGCGGGTCCGGGAATCGAACTCGGAGTCAACCAGATCCGTGACGCAGCACGGTATTCCCCGACGCTTTCGCGTCGAGGTACATGGTGAGCTACTGGAGCTCCCCTGATTTTTAGACTTTTGCATGTGTGCTATACGTTCTATAGAGTATAGGCGACTTACAGTATAGATGCAAATCATGTTTGTAAACGTACTGTTTCAGTAATACCAGCTGAAACACGTGGCTGAGTTGTTCCTCAAGTCGCTCCAAGCTGCTGCTCCCAAAAAGTACAATCATCAAACCTTTATTTAACCAGAAAATAAAAACCCATCGAGACCGAGGTCTCTTTTTCAAGGGTGATCTGGCCAAGAAGGCAAGCACGAATTATGACAAGACATACATAACAAGACACAATACACACACAGTAGACTACCATACAACCGATATTTAAAATGAAAAGTCAAATTTGGTTTAAAAAAATACAAGCACAATAAAACAATAGCAATCAACCTACATTTTGTATTCAACATCAAAGCAGGAGAAGCAGGTGGAATGGATTTCCGATCTTTTTTGTTTAAAACAATACAAGGAGATCAGAGAGGCCAATTTGAGACGTGTCTGGAGGTCATTCCAGGACCAAGGACCAAAATAAAATAGGCTTCTTGTAGGAGCCATTATGATGGTGGCATATTATTTAATTATTTGTAATATTATTATTGGACACCTGGTGGCAGGTTTTAAATTTGACAGCACTGGTTAGGTATTTAGGGTCACAGGTGCAGTAATCAACTAGGTAGTGAGGAGCACACCATTCTTACCAGTAGCTCAGTAACAGTAGCTCAGTAACAGTAGCTCAGTAACAGTAGCTCAGTAACAGAAGCTCAGCAGCTCAGCAACCAGAAGCCAAGAAATACAAAATAAATATAGAATACCATATAATTCCTACAGAACCCACTCTGGCAATAAATTGAATGTAACGGCAATTTTTCCTTTCCAATGTCCTGCTTTCTCTTGCCCGTTACTTCACAGGTATGATAGGGAGTGATCTTACGCAGTAGACACAGCAATGATGGATGTCCAGTCGTGATTCCAGGTTTAGGGGATTGAGTCCAAGACAAGCATTATAACTATATATATACAGTTATATATAAGTTATATATAATATATGGTTTTGTAGAGTGGCGGTTCAAGGAGTATTTTAGGGTGGCCAAAAGCTGTTGATGGTCACTCTCACTCTGATTTTGCAGAATATTTACAGTCCAAGTAGGCTAACATTAACATTGACAAATAGGCTTGCCTTGTCATCAAGGCCCTTTTCTGAGCTCATTCACAAAGGTCACGGTTATTAAGCAGACAAACAAACTACCACCATACAAAAATACTTAATTCAAACCCTGAGTTCTAATTAACTCAAAATTACTCATCTGATGTATATAATATTATGTACATTTCTATGCTGAAAGTAATTTAGACCCCAGTTGTATTATTATGGTGGTTTTCAGTTTCATAGTTTATACATAAATAAATAGGTAAATAAATAGGTAAATGGCCTCCCTAAAAGCAAAACGAGAACTGTCCCATTTAGCCTACAGGCTGCCTGTTGTCATGACATTGAATCTATAGTCAACTTCCTCTTGTAGATTGGAGTGATGATTGCCCCACTTTTTACAGCTTGTCTTTTCTCTCAAAAGATCTCAAAACTGACATGAATTACACCACAGCCTACATGACCTCAGCCTAAAAACCTCCTGAGAAGTGTACCCACCCTTATTCCTTGTTCTCATTTGAATTTTTGATGAGTTAACAAACATCTCCTCATCTTCAAAATTATCTCTAATTTCTACTTTCTTCATGTTTTTTGTTTGTTGCAAGAACTTTTGAATCTCTTTGACTGTATACCGTTTCTTCTGTTGTGATTCAGGCACTTGTGAATAGGTGAGAAACTCATCTTCTCCACTACTTGTTTCAACAACCTCCTCCCCCTCATCCATGCTGGACAAATACTCTCTTTCTATATCCTGCTCTACCTCCTCCTGACTCTCTTTGACAACACTTTCTTCTCTTTTTTTAGCCTGAGAGCCACTATTGTCACTTTCTTTTTCCTTTTCGACTGACTCAGGTATATCTTCCTCTACCCCACCACTGTTGTCATCCAATGTCTGGCTGTTTACATTATTCATCACATTCGACTCTTTCTCTACTATTCTACTGTCACTTGTTGTCACATTTTCCACTGTCTGACTGTTTTCATTATCCACCACATTCGGCTTTTCCCCTACTATTTCACTGTAACTTGTCATATTCTCCTTCTCCCTTTTCTTTCTCCGACGCGGTATTGGAAGGACCGAACCACCTCTGTTCTCCCCTGTTACATTGCAGTCGCCACTGGTTGAGGGGGGAGCAGCATCTCTCACTCCTCCCTCCTCTGTACCTGCTGCACTGCTCGCAGCTCTGCACTGCCACACTCCTCCCCCTTCTATACCTGCGCTGTGCGCAGTGCTGCGCTCCTCCTGGGGCTGAGGTTGCCTCGCCTCTCTCCCCGGACAATCGCGCACTATATGTCCTTCTTCCCCACACTTGAAACACTTTCCAGAGTTTCCAGAGTTCACAACGTAATCAAACTTGTCAACTTTTATCTTGAAAACCAAATCGAGCTCTTCTCCGCTGTTGTTGAGAATCATTCAAACCTGTCGTCTATGTGAGACAACATGCTTTAAAAGCGGAGATTTACATCCCGACGACATTTTCCCTATCGGGGAAATTATCCTCCCATGTCCTGCTAGTTGACTTATCAATAGTTCATCACTGATGAACGGTGGAATGTTGGAAATAAAGATCTTTCTGCCTGGTGTGGAGAGAAGCTCCACGCTATAGAATGCGCCATCAACACTAATCCCTGATTGTACTACCGCATTCACCTTGTCCAAAGAATCGAGAAAAATCACCACACCACTGTTAATTTTCGCAGCTGATTTAATACTTTTATGCCCAACAATTTCCGCCACTGCCAAGCTGCAGTCCTCTACGGACACATTAGGATACAGATATTTTAACGCCATGCTTTCTACCGAGTCTGGAAAAATCCATACTGGCGTCTCACGCCAGCCAGTAGCACAGACTGGCCGACTGCCAAACAAACAAAACACTCCCACTTAACCCTGTACACACCAAAACACACAGCAAACTAACACTACACTATAATACAATATCTCTGAATAAATTAACAAATTAGATAGATAAAGATAGAAAAAAACTCACTCTACCTCCACACACCTCCAATCTCCACTCTCCAATCTCACTCCCAGC
>NC_140179.1:12607274-12623280 GCF_963971535.1 Notolepis coatsorum | reverse complement strand
GAATCTAAAATCTATCCAGACCCTTGCTCTTACCATTGCTAAAAACACACTGGTCAACTCTAACCACTTCACTTTCGATTTTGTTTTTCCTTGTAAGATAAATTGCCATTTTTGCTTCACCCAACAGGAAATTTAACAGTTTCTACTTAAAAGCATTGCTTCTCCTGTACCCAGCTCCAAATATAAAAACAGCCTTGGACCACTTCTTGTTAAGAGACAAAAACAAGATTCTTAATGTATGAAATAAGAGCTCAAGCCTACCACACTCTAAAAAACGATGGAAAATATTTTCCACGCTACCACAGAAAGGACATATACATTAGGATTCACAACAGAAATAAACGCGTTTACAGCAACAGCTCCATGGAGAATCCTCCACTGTAAATCCCCAGTTCTTTTTTTTATGGGAGTTTATACAAGGCTCTCCATCCTGGACGTAAAACACAGTTCACATCAAATTTTTTTCTCCACACAAGTCCTCTTTTCCATTTAGCTTGCCCGCGTTGAGAGCTTTCACACAACATTTGTAAAAAAACTTTGCCACCGACAGTATATAAATCCAGTCCTTTCGAACATGTTTCGTCCAAAAGGCGCCCAGAACACCCATTAACATCTGTATAAAGTTCCACCTCTGGAAAAGGGTCCTCTTCATCCGGGATCTCCTCCCCCACACAGTACATCCTCAAAAGTTTAAAATCTTCCAAAGACAGTCTTTCAGCCCACCGTTTTCAAATATAATCCATTTGTCGAACTGAATTCAGACCCAGCAGTTTAGCCACAGCATGTCCGTCCTCTAACCTTGGCCCAGCTACATCCACAATTTCCCCCAGCGTGAGTATTCCGTTTTTGCTCAGTATGTGTCTGAGGCCTGGTGTTGAACTGTCCGTAATGTCCATTCTTGCCCCACCGACAAGAGGTTCCTCCAACAACCAATACATTGAAAGAGCAGGCTCAGACATTTTCCTTTTAAATCAATTCCATGCTCTAAAAAACCCTTTGTAGAATGTAGACAATTCTGACAAATTTAACAAATGACCATCCATTAAAAACAAACCAGCATCAAAACCGAACCCATTTACCCTCCTTAAAATGACACTTGCAACATTTCTCCACACAAGAATGTTGCCTGCATATGTGAGGTACAAACTGAAGACGGAAGGTTGCCATTCTACTCTCTGTGTATATTAACCCTTGCCCCCCTCATCCTTAGGCAAAAAAAGAACAGCTTGAGGTACCCAGTGTAACCTGTCCCAAAAGAAAAATCCACTAAGATGGCTTGCAAGCTTTTTATCAATCCACTAGGTGGCTCTATACAAGCTAAACGATGCCATAATGCAGAAGCTACCAGGGCCCCGTTCCCCGTACCTGGATAACTGAGTTAGCCGGATAACTTTCGGTCAAGCCTGACTTAAGCCGGACCTTCCCATTCCCCGACGCGCGATTGTCTAAATCACCATGACAACAGATCAAAAAGTTTGAGCCTGGTCGGGAGCAGGGTTAAGTTCAGTTAGCCGGATGAACCATGGCCACGCCCCCGCAAAGAAGTGACAGCTCGTTTCCTGAAATGATTCTCACAGTCTAGGATCTGCATTATACCATTCTGAATTACGTTTTTGTGCTCCATTCTTCCAGAGGGGGCTTTTGAAATGTATAATAATAGAACTAAATGCTGATAATAAATCATATTGAGCCTATAGATTTACTTTGTCCTAAATAAAATAATCCACGTCATATACGGCGCTCGGAGTCGCGATACACGCTGCATGTGGTTATTTTAATAACGGCGCATTGCAAATGTGAATCCCGCGGGGATATTTTTAATGAATGAAACCTATCGGCCGTTTGGCTCTGATTAGTTTCATATATTCTCGGCTGTAGATTTGCTTAACGGAGCGCCGGATTGTGTTTCATTCAAGCATAAAATTGAAGTGTCTATGCGGGGATTGTGGTTTTTGTGCGATATTGTAACTGGGATTAAAATGTCTGATGAGATGCGCTGTTTGACGGATTTGAGAAATTGAATGAGCCGTTGACGTCACATTAATGCATTTGAGAATAAAGAGATAAAACTTCATTTTTTGGTAAGAAAGATATTCTAAACACGGGTCTCTCGTCCATTAATGCATAAACAATGAGTATATCCCATCTGGCACAGTGGCGCAGCGGCTAGTGCTGAATCCTGGCAACCGGGCGACTGGTGTTCAAAACCCTGTGTTTCCAATATAATTTTTTTGGACAACCGGGCGACTGGTGTTCAAAACCCTGTGTTTCCAATATAATTTTTTTGGAATATAATATTAATGATTATACGCAAAAGTAGCCTAGTTTTAAGTTAAAATATTATAAATCTACATGCATTGAGGATGTCATTCTTTATATAGCTCTCAACGTGCACCAAATTGAATTATTCCTACATTGCAAAAAGAAGGAAAAGACTAGGATTCGAACCCCGGTCGTCTGCGTGAAAGTCAAAAGGACAAACCGTCACACCATAGTGCAGATAAATAGAAAATCCACCATACATCAATCAATGGATAAGAGAGCCGTATCCTTATTCTGAAACAGTTGAACTAATTATTTTCGCTAGCAAGATCTCATTTGATTATTCAATGCATAAACCTACTGCCAGCAGGAACGTTTAAAGAAATATAATCTGATTGATTGGGGTAATGAGGGATTTAAAATTAGCCTATAGATTATGCATTTAACTTGTCGGCAAGGCTATTGAGCCGCCTGCAATCTGTAAAACAATCAATCAATCAATGCCGTTAGAAGATCAGGATTTCTGCGATCTACACCTGCTGTCTTTTCAACTGAAGCGGCCGCGCGCACTTATCCAGAGTCTCAAGTCTGGTTCAAGTTAACGAGACTGAATCAGCGTTCCAGGAACAGGAAAATCCCGGCTTCAAACATCGGGTTAACTGAATCTGGATAATGGGACTCTTGATCGACTTAGTTGAACCAGGTACGGGGAATAGGGCCCAGGTTGTTTATTATCAAAACTCTTCCTCTAAAGGACATCTTTGGTAACAACCACTTCCATTGATCTAATCTCCCTTTAATTTTTTCCATCAGCCCTTCCCAATTCTTTTTTACTGTTGTCTCATCACCTAAAAAAATTCCCAGATACTTGATACCTCCTTTTTTCCATGTTAAGCCCCCTGATAAGACTGGTAAACCACCAGACCACCTCCCCACTGCTAATGCTTCGCTTTTTTTTCCAATTTACCCTTGCCATTGTTAAAAAACTAAAATCACTAACACATTCCCCTAGAACATGAACATCTTTTTGGTTTGTGACCAGGATTAAAACGTCATCAGCATATGCAGATAATATCTGTGCATTTTTTAAACCTGGTAAAAACAGACCGCAGATTTCAGTCCGTATCTTATGCAGTAGTGGTTCAATGGAATTAGCGTACAACATTCCTGACAATGGACACCCTTGCCGGACCCCACGTTCTACACTGAACGGAGCACTCAAACCCCCATTGATCTTCAATACACTCTTAATGTCTCTGTACAAAACTTTGGAGGGGGCGTTAGTTATGCAAATCAGTGCTATATTAACATAAGCAAAACCGTCAAATCAGAACGGCTTAGTTGAGTGAGGGAGGATCTTGTGAACTCGAGACTAGACTGATGAGTCAATATGGTTATTAGAGACACAGACCCATTGATACTAACCCGTATTACTATAAAACCATGCTAAACACAGAAAAAAGCCATTTATAATGCATGTCCCCTTTAAACATTTGAAAAATAACCCTTTACCCTATATTTTGAGAGACAAAAACGGTGTGATTAATATGCGATTAATCACAGTTAACTATGGACAATCATATGATTAATCACGGTTAAATATTTTTATCGATTAGCAGCCCTAATATATATATATGTATTTTCTTTAATTAAAAGATTTTTTTTTTTTCCATTTCCATTTTTCAATTTACACAAAACACAACACAATACAGTAACAACAATAATACACAAGACATCACAGGACAGTACTTCAACAATAATAATTATAATAACGACATGACAATTAGAAATAATATAACATAATAAATACAGAATATAAAAATCTAATTATATTATCACAGACACACAAAAGACATTTCCTCCCCCCCCCCCCCCCCCCCCCCCCGCCCCCCCCCCAGGACCCCCGGACCCCCCAGGACCACATATAATTATTCTGAACATAAAAAATATTAGAACATTTGATTCTGCGCTAGATAACGCTCTGATGAACATTTATTTGTATTACCACCATGTGTGATGTTTTGAAACCTTACTGTATGTATAAATATTGAAAACACATGGCAGTGTAATGCTTTCTTTGCTTCATATCCCGTAGCTGTAATGGCCACACATGCCAATATAGTATTATTCACCTCCAAGTTAAATAGAGGACGGTAGTAACTTCATAACTTCAATGACCGCCGTCACAAAAGGGATTTAACTGATGGGATCTGGAAATTACCTGTTCACCATTCACTAATCACAATCACCATTCAACAATCACCAATTATTATTAATTTCTCTCTCTCTCTCTCTCTCTCTCTCTCTCTCTCTCTCTCTCTCTTCTCTCTCTCTCTCTCTCTCTCTCTCTCTCTCTCTCTCTCTCTCTCTCTCTCTCTCTCTCTCTCTCTCTCTCTCCCCTTCATCTCTCTGTCTCTCTTCATTGATCTCTCCTTTCCTACACCCCCCCCCTTACACACCCACAGCCCACACACACACACACACACACACACACACACACACACACACACACACACACACACACACACACACACACACACACACACACACACACACACACACACCACACACACACACACACACACACACACACACACACACACACACACACACACACACACACACACACACACACACACACACACACACACACACACACACACACACACAATGACATGGTTGCTACTTGCAGTAGTCACATATGCCTTTACTTATGGGCCTAAGAAAGTTCCCACATGTATAATATACACCACACTGTAACATGCACTAATACATAATCTAATAATGCACCATGTAATATACACCATGTAATACATTTTTCAATATCACCAAGGGGTGTCAAACACACAGACTTGTATTACACATCTGAAAGAGATCACACTAAAATACAATAAAATAAAGATAAAGTTTGCAGACAGCTGCCGCCATTGGAATTCCCTTATTTGTTTTGATAGTCCATAACTGGAGAATAGTATGCATATCTTCAGCTACACAATTATATGTCTGAAGTAACGAAGGTCGAGAGAGAGACCTTCACATGGTACTGTGCGAGAGAGAGAGAGAGAAGAGAGAGAGAGAGAGAGAGAGAGAGAGAGAGAGAGAGAGAGAGAGAGAGAGAGAGAGAGAGAGCACTCAATACTAGCAGGCTTACTGATACTCTGAAAATGCCTTTTATTCTATTTATCAGAAGCTCAGACTTACAGAAGTTGAATGAGGAAAATGAGAGAGAGAGGAGGACGGACAGTGTGGAGGCAGTGAACCAGGAAGTGCAACAGATCAGTAAGGAGGAAGTGAGGGCAGCTTTGAAGAGGATGAAGAGTGGGAAGGCGGTCGGCCCAGATGACATACCAGCGGAGGCCTGGAGATGCCTAGGAGAGATGGCAGTGGTTTTTCTAACAGATTGTTCAACAACATCTTGGAAAACGAGAAAATGCCAGAGGAGTGGAGGTGTGCTAGTGCCGATTTTAAGGGAGTAAGGAGATGCACAGAGTTGCAGCACTACAGGGGAATAAAGCTGATCAGCCACAGCATGAAGCTATGGGAAAGGATAGTGGAGGCTAGGTTAAGAGGAGAGGTGAGGATTAGTGAGCAGCAGTATGGGTTCATGCCAGGCAAAAGCACGACGCATTGTTCGCCCTTAGAATGTTAATGGAGAAGTATAGAGAAGGCCAGAAGGAGCTGCATTGCGTCTTTGTAGACCTAGAGAAGGCATATGACAGGGTACCAATAGAGGAGGTGTGGTACTGTATGAGAAAGTCAGAAGTAGCAGAAAATCGGTGGGGGGAGGGGGGAATCGAACCCTGGACTTCTTGCCGTGAGGCGACAGTGTTAACCACTACACCACCGTGCCGCATGCATGGTGAGGTCTGGCGTGGAGGTTACCGGCAGGGACGTTGGAAGGGGGGGTGCGGGGGGGGGGCTGCAGCACCCCCTCTCAATTATTGCACAAAAAAATAATATATATATATAATATATATATATATATATATATATATATAATATATATATATATATATATTTTTTATATGTTTTTTTTATGACAGTATTTATATATTTGTATATACTGTAACTGTATAACTGTAACACTGTATATTATAAGTTTATCCTGCTGAAAGCACTTCACCATTTTAATATTGTGTGTATTGAGCCGTACTGTATTGTAGCCATTCTCCAATCTGTTAAATAAAGTTTTCATTCATTCATTACACTACTGTATGTACACAATCATACGTGTAAAACCGAGTAGATTTTCGAGTGATGACAGACTGTCACAGACTGATTGAATGACAGGTGAAACAACTAATTGTATTCACCTCCCGTCTCCCGCCCTTCCCACGCGCCACAAACCACTGAGCTACTGTGATACAGTGCTTGCGCAGTCAGTCGATTTTAGCTAGTAGTCAGACTTTGCTAGCACAGAATGTCACTCGCAGAAAAGAAAAATATCAGATTTATTTTCGAACGTCCCGCCGGTCCCAGTGACAGTCCCACTAAATCTGATGAACGTCAGAGAGAGACAGAGACGACAGGTTCAGCTCAGCATCAGGTAATGAAGAGTTAACTGAGTCTGTTCCCCTATACCCCCCCTCGGGCGCCAGGGCTTCCACTGAGGGTGATGCAAATAGGGATGGGGTGTTATGGCAGCTCATGATGGAAAGAGTGCGCACCGCGTCTGATCCCGAGTTGAAGAATTGGCTCCAAAAGAGAGACAACTGGATGTCTAACAACATCCAAAACGAAATCTTACAGCTGTTTGCCCATGATATTCAGCGACAAATTAGAGGCAAAGCATCCAAAAGCCCATTCTTTGGCTTGAGCGCTGACGGAACCACTGATGTCACTCACTGGAAAAGAACAATTCTCGTGTAATATACAGTTCGCCGATGACAACTTGGAAGCTCAGAACTTCTTTTGGGGTTTTTACAATGCCCGGCCCAGACACAACAGCCGAGACGCTGTTTTGTGTATAAAATACTTTACGCCTCGACCTGCCATGGAGAGGCTGATAGGATACTGTTTTGACGGGGCCAGCACATGTCTGGGGGGTACAGGCTAGACCAGGGGTCCCAAACTTTTCAGGCCGCAACCCAAAAAAAACGTGTCAGAGAGCCGCGACCCCCACTATTATAGGAGGTAAAAAAAAATGTAATGGAAATGTATGGTTGAAACATGCAAACGTTCAAACGCACACACACTAATAAGCATTGGAGGCTTTAACCAGGGCCGGACTGGGGAAATCATTCAGGCCAGGAAATATAGCCCCAGTCAGGCCACTTTTTAAGCAGGGGGTCTGGGGGTCCCCCACCAGGATTTTTTTTGTTACAAAGACTTCATTCTGCATTCTGGTGCAGGAATTTTTTTTATTTGTACCCTTTAAATGCCAGTGTTTGTGATGGCATCACAAATTATTGTTAAAAACAGGCTAGCATATGTATGATTAGCAACACACAGATTTTTATGGATTTTCAGTTTTTGTAATTGATAAATACAATATTTTATTCAACTTCAGCCCTGATCATAACACCACATATTCATTTTATAATTCTAACCCTTTAAATGCCAGTGTGTGTGATGGCATATATTTGCAATATATCAAATGCAAAGTACATTTTTCTGGGGAGGATTATTAAAGGCTAGCATGTGTCAATGATTAGCAGTTTTCGTAATGATCCGCCTCCACCAATCACATGCGGCTCCCTTTGTGTGTGTGTGTGAGAGCAAGAGAGAGAGAGAGAGAGATAGTTCTCCAACATGTGTGAGTTGCAGTGATCTCCTGGTTGTTGCCCACCTAGGTTATCTAACTATTGCCTGGTGCAACTAGAAACACTGGCCTGGCCTGCTTCAATTATTTATTTATTTTTTTTATCATCTGGCGACCCCCCAGCACCCCTGCCGTTTTATAGTTCCAACGTGCCTGTTACCGGCTGACAATAAAACAGAGGTTCAGTGTGATACAGGTATGAAGGAGGAACGACACACATGAGGAGGACACACATCAATCATTCACCTCCAACTGAGGACCAGATGGCGCCTGTACTACGCCCCTAAAATGTACAATATCATAATCTGTTATCATACAGGGTATTTTGGATCATTTCACGAAATGGCCTTAAGCCATCATTGCCACATTTGTTGCAGTCATAGCATACCTTAGCTATCGTTTTATCACCAGGTTTCAGGTATAGACTTCCTTACACCTCCACGTTATCCTATTCAACGCTCTGAGGCACGTTTTGCACTCCCGACATTATTCCAAAATACGGCCGACTCGTAAAAGTAAGGACGAAAGCACATTTTATGATTGCGGCCATTAACCCTTTCACTACCACACTACAGAAGTGTAACCCCTTCACTACCACACTACAGACGGTTAACCGTTGTCTGTAGTGTGGTAGTGAAAGGGTTCAACTTCTTCAGTGTGGTAGTGAAAGGGCTAACCCTTTGTTGTATGGCAGTGAAATGGTTAACCTTCTGTATTGTCGCAGTGAAAGGGTTAACAATTTGGTAGTGAAAGGGTTAACCTTTTATTGTGTGTCAGTGAAAGGGTTAACCTTCTGTATTGTCGCAGTGAAAGGGTTAACAATTTGGTAGTGAAAGGGTTAACCCTTTGTCGTGTGGCAGTGAAATGGTTAACCGTCTGTATTGTCGCAGTGAAAGGGTTAACAATTTGGTAGTGAAAGGGTTAACCCTTTGTTGTGTGGCAGTGAAAGGGTTAACCTTCTGTATTGTCACAGTGAAAGGGTTAACAATTTGGTAGTGAAAGGGTTAACCATTTGTCGCACGGCAGTGAAAGGGTTCGGCAGTGAAAGGGTTAACCTTCTGTATTGTCGCAGTGAAAGGGTTAACCATTTGTTGTGTGGCAGTGAAAGGGTTAACCTTCTGTAATGTCGCAGTGAAAGGGTTAACCTTCTGTATTGTCGCAGTGTAAGGGTTAACCCTTTGGTAGTGAAATGGTTAACCCTTTGTTGTGTGGCAGTGAAAGGGTTAACCTTCTGTATTGTCGCAGTGAAAGGGTTAACCTTCTGTATTGTCACAGTGAAAGGGTTAACCCTGTGTCGTGTGGTAGTGAAAGGGTTAATATGTTTCTGTGTTATTTGCAGATGACAGAGGAAGGGAGTCGCCATGTGTTGTGGAGAAGGATGGGCTGCGATTTGAGAGGAATCGCTCGCAATGTTTTATGGCTCTCATGTTATCAGCAGGTTATTTATGATTCAGGAACAGGTTGGAAGACTCTGGGATGTAACGTGGGTCTTGGAAGTTAGCTTGTGCTACAACCGTTGAACATTAGCCCTGAGAATAGCAGGCCCTAGCACTCTGACTACGACGTCATCTTTGACAGAAGATGTAGTCGGGCAGTGGCGGCTCTGCCACTAGGGGCGCACGGGCGCCGCCCCCCCCCTTCAGGCCCTGCCTGGTTATATGAGAGTAGAACAAGAAAAAGTATCTTTTTGTTTTTTGTTTTATAGCCCTATAAATAATATAAACATGTTTAAAATGAATAATATTTACTCATTTTAAGTATGTTTGTATTTCCAATGCACAATATAACGTTATTATCTAAAATAAAAAAACACTTGTTTTCCTGAGCAGGAAGTGACGTTTTTTTTAATTTTTTCGTATTTCTCGGCTCGGGCTAGACGCGATAGCGCTCTGAGTGCGCGTCACAGTTTGATCGCTGTATCCGTCACAGCCAATCAGTGCATAACGCGTTGTGCGTTGAAATATGACTATTATGTTGGAATCCGGGCGCGATTTGAAGTGGTCTAGCCAGTAGCGTCAAGAATTTCTGTAGCCGCATTTCGCGGAGACGCTCTCTGATTGGCCGACACCAGTATTTTTTTCCGTAGCAGAATTTCACAGAGACGATCTCTGATTGGCCGAATCCAATTTCTAATGTTCCAATTCTAGGTTATTCCTAGGTTGGTCCGTTGGTGGAGATAGTTGTGTTGTTGTGAGAATGATGCAGGCAGCTGTTTGTCTTAGACCGTGCCGTGACTGCAAGTTCTTTAGACTGTTAAGCTTAGGCACTCTTTCAAAGTTGGTTAAGGTTAGAGTTTGTCTTAGAGCATGGCGATAGAACGCCAGGTAGTTTGCAGTCTGTTCGAGCGGAAATGGACAAAGGAATGTACTTGTGTTGTGCTAACAAGCTAACACTTGGCTAACAAGCTATATGGCGGATGCAGTCTGGAGACAGTGGACAGTGGTCTGGAATACATCAACAGTGGATTATACACGTTTATCAAGCTCTCCTGCCCTGGACGTTTCAACTAAACAGTGAGTCTCTCTCTCTCTCTCTCTCTCTCTCTCTCTCTCGCTCTCTCTCTCGCTATACACAGCTGTCTCCGCGAAATGCGGCTACGGAAAAAAGTATTGGGCCCTTGGCCCTCTCTTGGTCTGTGTTTTTTCTTCCTTTCGAAAAATGTGTAAAAATTCAGGTGGCAGGTTCGCACATGAGGCTATATGAAGCTGTTACCTTATATATACATATATACATATATACATGCGCTTCATGTAGCACGCTATGACTGGTGTCATGGCTCTGCTTTGTCATTGCATCGTATCAGGGGTGAGGGGTCATGAGGGGGTGAACTGATAAACCCTCCCTCCCCGTTTTCTGATTGGTCAGGGGGTTGGACCTCCTGTCCTTCGGGCTTCCTGTCACGTTGCTGGGTCAGCGCGTCACAGGGTAGGGAGAGGGGGGGGTGAAGGGAGTTTCCTAGAGGGTCGGGTTTTTTTGTGGAGGCTGCGGCATGGTGCACAGCATACCGTACGCCCCTTCCACCGGGGTGCTGTTTTCAGCAGACCACTTTGGCGCCTGTCTAGTCCACAGTGCTCCAGGCTCAGGTCGAGTCTTTTTGACCTGTTTCCTGGATTGAGGGATCAACCTCTTTGGGGGTTGTCTCCCCGGTGCACTGCCTGGTCCTGCTGTGGGTGTAGCCTCTTGAGTGCTTCAGGGCGGCGTGCTGTAGGGGGGAAGGGCCTGCTCTTGGATGGGCCCTGTCCGATATGCTGGCGATGTGGGGGGGTGGTGTCACTAGTGACCGCCTGGTGTGGTCTCGATGCTGCGGTGTCGTTGGCCTCACCAGGCCCCCTTTTCCGGGGGGTCCAGTCCCTTCCTGGGGCTGGGTCCTCCTTCGCGCTCCGCTGCTACGGCCTTGCCACAGGGTTGGGTTTTTACCCTTGCCCCCAGTGATATTAGGGGTTGTAACGGGGGTTTTGTTTCTTCCCGTTCGTTCCCTAGTGGCATGTGGGTTGCGCGTTTGTGTAGTCGTGGGTTCTTCTGTGGGAAGGTAAGTCCCACGGTCTGCTCACACTGTGCGTTTGAGTTGCTAAACCCCTCTTCGCACAGTCGGATCCGATTCCCTCCCGTCCTCCAGTAGGGGGGTCCGGGGGCTCGGGTCCTCCCCGGTTCTGATGGTTGTGGGGTGCCTCAGCGGGTACATTTGTCGAGCTTCCGCTCTGCTCTGCTCCTGTGTTCCAGTAGAGCACAGAGCGTAAGCTATGACGTAACATAACATACGGTTATCTATATAACCATAGTTATGTGAGTAATAGCGAGCGCTCTGTGCTGGACTCACTGAGGACCCCGTGGTCTTCGCCTTGGTGGTGAAAGACTTGGGAAGGAGCTGTTAGTATGGCCACACCCCTGCTTATGTAGAGGAGCGGATGGGGGTGTAGCCAGGCGGATAGGTGTGTATAGGTACATGTGGAGAAATGTATTCAGTATATAGACTGGATATGGGATATGTTCCAGTAGAGCACAGAGCGCTCGCTATTACTCACATAACTATGGTTATATAGATAACCGTATGTTAAGGAGTCCTCTATTTCCTCTCTCTCTCTCCCTCTCTCTCTCTCTCTCTCTCTCTCTCTCTCTCTCTCTCTCTCTCTCTCTCTCTCTCGTTCTGCAGATGTCTGTTCCCCAGCTGTGTTCAGATGGCTGAGATGAGATGACAGGATGGACTTTTCACACACACACACACACACACACACACACACACACACACACACACACACACACACACACACACACACACACACACACACACACACACACACACACACACACACACACACACACACACACACACACACACACACACACACACACACACACACACACACACACTTAAACAGAGAGCCACAGTGTGATCAGACCAGTCGCACCACCTTTGCCTCTGGCCTTGAAGATTTCGCTTCAATGTGATTTTCCCAGCATTTCTTCATCTTCTATGACTGGATCAAGTTGTAACAGATGCCCATGACAGGCAATACACAGAGGATTAACCCTTTCACTGCCACACGACAGCATGTTAACCCTTTCACTGCCACACCAAAGAAGGTTAACCCTTTCACATCACTCTACAGAAGGTTAACCCTTCACTACCACACTACAGAAGGTTAACCTTTCACTACCATACCCCACTACAGAAGGTTAACCCTTTCACTACCATACTACAGAAGGTTAACCTTTCACTACCACACTACAGAAGGTTAACCTTTAACTACCACACTACAGTAGTGTGATAGTAAAGGGTTAACCTTCTGTAGTGTGGCAGTGAAAGGGTTAATAATCCAGCGGGTTGGCTTTATTTCTGCGGACGGCGACGCGGGAGCAACAACATCCACAGATGTTTCAGACTCAAAGTGACTCACTCAGACTTTCCTGTTAGATAAAAACACAAATGCCCCCCCCCCCCCCCCCCGCCTTTCTACACACACACACGCACGCACGCACGCACGCACGCACGCACGCACGCACGCACGCACGCACGCACGCACGCACGCACGCACGCACGCACGCACGCACGCACGCACACACACACACACACACACACACACACACACACACACACACACACACACACACACACACACACACACACACACACACACACACACACACACACACACACACACACACACACACACACACACACACACACACACACACACACACACACACACACACACACACACACACACACACACACACACACACACACACACACACACACACACACACACACACACACACACACACACACACACACACACACACACACACACACACACACACACACACACACACACACACTTAAACAGAGAGCCACAGTGTGATCAGACCAGTCGCACCACCTTTGCCTCTGGCCTTGAAGATTTCGCTTCAATGTGATTTTCCCAGCATTTCTTCATCTTCTATGACTGGATCAAGTTGTAACAGATGCCCATGACAGGCCAAGTGACCACAGGCAGACAAAGAAAGTTCTGAATCTGACGGTTCCTCTAACGCAGGGGTTCTCAAACTTTTTTATACCCCGACCCCATTTTATTTAGGAAATTTTTTTGGCGACCCCACACTTAACACAATGGAGGCCAAACCCGAGATAAGTTGGGTTAACTCGCCATGCGTTGAGCGCCAGGACCCCCAAGATATCTCAGGTTTTGGTTGTTTATTATTTTATTCGATATTTGTATTCATTATTCATCCGGGGACCTCGGTGTTACCATAGGGAATGAGTCTGAGATCGCCAAAGTGCAATACCGGCCGCATCCAGCTAGACGGCGGTATCGACCACCCTTTGAAACCTTGTATCTTGGCCTGTGTAATGGCCAAATGTCTCCGGGCTCACTTTTCTTTGTCGGGCTAGGGGAGCGGTTATAACGATCAGATTGAGAAGCGTCAAATGCTCCCGATGCATGATGTGTGGTGGATTATGTTGGTGACACGATGGACACCAATACTTGGAATCGCGATCAGAATTAGAATATTCTTTTTGGGGTACATCCTAGTGAAGGTAAGGGCTATATGATATCAATCCTGCGTTGATCCAACCATGTCTTCACCTCGATCGCAACGTATACCGTTGGTGACGATCAAAGCATCAAAAAACTACCCCCCCCCCCCGTTTTCATGCATTCATGATGAAACATAATACTTATTATATAGATTTGATTTGGGAATAGTAGCGTGTCCAGGCAAGAAACGGCAACGGTTATAGTAGAATTGACGTATAAGGCTATTCCTCAGCCTTTCGGGAATTACCCCAGACCGCTCTAAAACTATACTTATATTCACCACGGTATAACACGGGAACGTATGGATGAAAACATTTATTCTTTTTCACATATTGAACAATGGATAGTTGATGTCAAATGGGCCATAGTAATGTATCCATAGCTATAATATAGAATATAATATAGCCCTGCAAACAAGGTGACGCACTCCTATCTTTTAAAGCGCGGCCTAGCTACAACAGGACCCGTCTAATGGCTGGCGCTGAATGAGTTAATTTCAACATGGAATTAAGGAATATAAAAATAAAAGCACACGTTGTTGAACTTGATCATGCATATTTATTAGAAAATTGATTTACAGCACTATGTTATCAATACACATTTATACAACGAGGCATATTTAGCACAAAAAAAAGCCGATATCGAGCATCCCTAATTACTACATGTAATTATTACAATCATATGCACATACAATTTTTTTTTATCAAATACATATCTTGTGACATCTCTGAGATCTTCAGTGAAGGATTTTTGTCTAAAATTACACACAATTTAATTTGAATGGTATTAATCATGTGAGACATAAGTCATACAATACTGATGACCTACCTCAAACCCTGCCCTATTTTCTTGATCCTCCAATCACAACTGTTGCTTCCAACTAAAACAACTTGATTATTAAAAGGGACAAACAATCAAAACACAGTGTAGGTTGCCAGGGCAACAATGAACTCCCTGGACTCATTAGTATAAGGATGAGTCAGTGCTGTCAGGATAAAACACTAAAACGCTTCCCCTGGGAGATAAAACACACTAACAATAGCATTGTCTACTAGCACTGAACAACGTCGAGGAGAACGTCAGGGTTGTGTCCCATCACACAACAGTACTTCGCCCAGAATGTGTCTGCCTCGCTGTAGACGGTGGAAATGTTAGTTTTGTGATTAAATAGTGTCACACCATTGCAAATTAAGTTGGATGATTATGCTATCTACTCCAAAATGCAGCTTTTGATCCAGTTGATTTTTGGAGAGAGGCCTTCTCAGAAACCAAAGAGGGCCAAGCCAACTGATGAGCTTGTTTGCCATGATTTCTTACCAGAGGCTGCCAAAGAAAATCCATGATTGGGACCCAGTGTTTGGTCGGTTTGTTTTGCAGTGTTAATCTTCTGCTTGCCAACACCAATTGAATAAATGCAGAAATAATATAATTTAAGTTAATTTAAATCACTTGGAGTGTGAATGTGATATCTCTACTGTCTTTAACTATGAATGAACACAACACTCTAACTTACCATCTTTAGATAATAAAGTACTCAACCTCTACGGTCTTTAACTATGAGTGAACACACCACTCTAACTTACCATCTTTAGATAATAAAGTACTCAGCCTCTACTGTATTTAACTATGAGTGAACACAACACTCTAACTTACCATCTTTAGATAATAAAGTTTGAAAACAATGTTCCTCTGAAACCTTATATGGACTTATACAGTTCTTCATCTGAGGTACTCTTTTATGGGCTTCGTAATACAGTTGTAGTGTGTAATTCCACAGTAAGTATTATTTATAGGGATGCTAGACTTTTTCTTTTGGCAATGGGAGGGGTTTCATCATTGAGCACTTATCATATCCGTATCATTAAGGCACACATGTCTTTTATTATGAATTGCAAATGAGCTGAGATAACAAAGGAAACACAGAAAAACACGTGTCTTTATTTCA
>NC_140179.1:12552274-12602274 GCF_963971535.1 Notolepis coatsorum | reverse complement strand
GAGTGATCCTGTGTAATCCCAGGAAACTCCGGCAAACAGCGCTTTACTGCATTTCATTATAAATCGTGCCATTTCTCGCCTGGATCAAGAATCATTCTGAAATCAACGCTAGATTATCGGTATTATGTTTCATCATGCATGCACGAAAGGGTGGGGGGGGGGGGGGGGGGGTTTCTATGCTTCGAGCGCCACCAACGACACATGCTGCGATCGCGGGGAAAAAAATCTTCGGATCAACGCAAGATTGATAACATATGTGACCCAGTCTGGCGATCATGCCTACAAGTCGCGGAGGTGAGATGACAGAGAGACACAACAAAAGGAATTTTTTTTGTATATATAATTACAGTTTGAGTGTTGAAGAACACATTTGCTATAAAAGCGAACAGTTATAGTATCTCTAATAGTAACAATTATTAATTTAAAAAAGGCTCTTCATGAGACGAGTTTCTTCCCAGCGCAGGGGCGGAGTTGCATGTGAAAGAAGGAGAGCGCGTCATCAACAACAGCTCGTCAAAGCATAGCATAGCCAGAGTGCAGAGTGCTTTGGTCGACAAGAAATAAGTTATGGATAAGTCAGCCAGATAGCCTTCTACAGAACGAGTCAATGAATGAATCACGCTATAAATACATAACGCCTACATGCTGGCTGTGTGTGTGTGTGTGTGTGTGTGTGTCTGTGTCTGTGGATTCAGTAAAATGCTTTTTTTTTTATCCACTTTTTCTCCTCTTTTTCTATTTTTTTATCCCATCCAAATTCCGCTGTTCCAATTCTCCCCTCCCCTGTCTTGAACGTTGCTCGCATATGCCCCCCACTGGCCGGTTGTAGGGAGGATAGAAGCCTTGCATCACATGTCCCCTCCGATACATGTGGAGGCAGCCTGTCACATCTTTTCACCTGCCAGCGCGGACTCTCATTGGCGAGGTGTAACATGTGGGAGGCTCACACTACCCCGCCATTTCCTGCCTCTGCTGTGCAGGCGTCCCCCAACCGACCTGTAGGACTCGCTGTCCACAACGTCCAGATTACCACCCATCGACTTCCACCCGCTAACTCTGCCAATTGAGTTAGTATGACGGCCGGCCCAAGCCGGAGGCAACGCCGACAGCCAGAGTCGAACCCGGTGTCTCTTGCGTTGGTGACGAGCGCAATGTCCGCTGCGCCACCCAGCCGCCCTAAGAAAATGCTTTCTTAAGTAATATTTTCAAGTAAAAGCCTTTTTTTCTTTTCTTTATCAACTACATAGGAATGATGAACATGTCATGTAATATTCACTCTCTGCTATTTAGCTGATTTGACTAAAGAAATCTAATGCACACTGTAAAAAGAAAATCACAAGTTGTGTCAAATAATATTTTTAGGTTAAACCTGTTCTTGCCTCTGCTTAACCTATGACTATTTACAGTGTAGTAACACACTCGTCTTGCCACCTGTGCTGCTGGCCTGGGGTCAGGGCCACAACAACCCCAAATGCCTCCAATCCCTTATTCTCTCTCAGTTCTCCTCAACCTTCTGTAGTGTGGTTGTGAAAGGGTTAACCTTCTGTATCGTCGCAGTGAAAGGGATAACCCTTTGGTAGTGAAAGGGTTAACCCTTTGGTAGTGTGGAACACCCTACCCACAGCCATAAAATAATGTGAATTCCTACCCACCTTCAAAACCGCCCTCAAAGAGCACCTACTGGACGCTGCAATTCGAAACTGGCCACCGTAAAGGTCCAACCCCAAAGCCCACCCACCCACCCAACCCCCTCCTAATGTACAGTCTCCTCCCCCTCGTATGAATATATTTTCTGTTAGGATCTCTGGTAAACAGCACTGTATATCTGTATATCTTGTTGTATGTCGTAAATGTCATGATATATCTGTATATCCTGTATGTTGTGTATGTCATAAATGTCATGATGAATCTAAAATGGGGGACCCTGATGTAAACAAGATGAAAGTCTTTCTTTGGTCTGCATCCCCTTAACAATTGTGTGTATTGAGCCGTACTGTATTGTACCCATTCTGCAATCTGTTAATAACATGTTCAATCAATCAATCAATGGTAGTGAAAGTAGTGTGGTAGTGAAAGGGTTAGAGATTCATTCCACTTCCTTATCAGGGCGGCTTAACCCTTTCATTACCACTCTACCAAAGGGTTAACCCTTTCACTGCGACGATACAGAAGGTTAACCCTTTGGTAGAGTGGTAGTGAAAGGGGTAAGCCGCCCTGATAAGGAAGTGGCCCTCCGGTGAGAAGAGACGACACAGTGACCTGGAAGTGGAGGAGACTAGAAGCAGGCTGGGTGGGGGGGGGCGTCAGAGAGGGAGGGGGTGGGTGTTACAGTACAATGGCTAGTAAATCCCCTCTGCAACAACCACACGACCAGCGCTGGAGCACGCGCTCCCTATGAAGGGAGACTAATCAGCTTGCTGCACACACGTTAATGTCCTTACCACGGCTGAGAGGGGGGAGGGGCTATATTTAGTGTTCACTCTCTCTATCTCTCTTAGCTGGAGATAACACCCCCCCCCCCCCCCCCCTAGCTGATTAACATCCCCGGAAATAAGAGAGAGAGAGAGAGAGAGAGAGAGAGAGAGAGAGAGAGAGAGAGAGAGAGAGAGAGAGAGAGAGAGAGAGAGAGAGAGAGAGAGAGAGAGAGAGAATTTCTCTGCCTCTCATATAAACATCTAGAGCAGCGGTTCTCAAACTGGGGTCGTGGGTAGGTGACAGTGGCAAGTAAAAATCTGGCAACATATTTTGGCTAAATATGCCTCGTTTTATAAATGTGTATTGGTAACATAGTGCTGTAATAAAATGTTCTAATAAATATGCATGAACGTGTGCTTTTATTTTGATATTCCTTAATTCCACGTTGAAATTACGCTATACGTGTGGGGTCCCCAAAAGAATATCCTAAATAAAATGAGGTTGTGGTATAAACCTCTTGGCACCCAAAGTAGGTTGCAAGTCTTCTTCTGTCGGGTCCCCACATGACAACAGTAGTAATATGATTGTGATGTTTCAGTGAGCCTGTATAAAAACATTTTATTTAATGTTATGTATAGTATACTACATGTTATGCAGATGACAGCACAGTGACATAGAGAGACAGAGAGAGAGAGAGAGAGAGAGAGAGAGTGAGAGAGAGAAAGAGAGCGAGAGGTAGGCAATGAAAGAGAGAAATAGAGCGATGGGCTATGACAGACAGAGGGAGAGGGAGAGACAGAGAGACGACAGAACGGAAGAGAGAGAGAATAGTGAGAAAGAGGGCAAGAGAGATGGTGAGAGATAGACAGAGAGGAAGAGAGAGAGAGAGACAATTTATTTCTCAAGAGATTTATTTTACTTGGGTTTCAAAGTCACCACCAGGGAAAGTGCCATCTGGAGGCTCAGGCCTCATCACAGTGACGCAGACCTGGAGGAAATCCACTCAGTCAGCTGCCATGTGTCTCTCAAGGCCCAGCCGGGAGTTAGGTACTGTACCATGCTGTTCCTTATTATATAGATCCACTCCAGAATACTATTCACGTACTACAGCTCAGTTTTGGAATTGTGAATGAACAAATCTTTCCTTAAAGGATAACCTCGCTATTTTTGGAACCTTGAACCCTATTTGTAGTCTGTCTACCATATTATACCTGACACACATAGAGACCATCAGTTCACTGATCGGTCCAGTACGATGAATGTGCTTTTTTTCCAAAGAGACGGGAAGCTCAGGGTGTATTCTTTACCGGTCTCAGTTAATTGTTGAAACAGCATTTGAACTATTTTGAACTATTTTGCCAACCGCACTACGCACTGTAAACCTCCGTGTAAAGCACGTATAAATGTTTGGAGTGTAGGCCTGTCCCTGACTATGGATTTGTAGTCGACTTTGATTGGACAACATTTGCAGATAGTCGATTTTATTATGCAAATTTTTTTATAAATAATAATAATAATATATATATATTTTTTTATCATTCCATTTGGGCTGTGGGGGGTGCTTAATGTCTGAAGGAGTCGACTGAAGGCTTCTTGTCCTCTGCAAAAGCATGCAATTGGTCCACTGATGGATACATCTTGATATTTGTCTAGTGTGTGAAATCCTCTTTCTGTGCCCGTTTTCTTAGGCAGTTAGCCTCGCTGGTATGTGCGTCATTAGTGTTAGCCACGCTTCTAGGCCTGCTTGCTTTTGGAAAGAATGATCCCATTTTTTTATTTGATTAATTTAATATTATAATTAAATTTTTTATAATTTTTTTTGCATTCGACTAAGAGGTTGGCAGTCGACTACGGCTCCTTTCGATCGATTAGTCGACAAGTCGAGGTCAGCCCTCGTGGAGTGTGATACATTTTACAGGACATTATACTGAGACCAGTGAGAATACATTCCCATCATGGAAAAGCACATTTTATCGCAAAGGATACACCAGAACACCAGAGAAAAGATTCTAGTTGAACCAAGGATATTGATAATAATGAAAGGTCTGTCCACTGCTGCTACACTTGTGTATAAAAATGAAAGTCTATAAAAGTGTCGAGTGAAGAGGCGGCTGGGTGGCGCAGCTGACTAAGCGCTCGTCACCAACACGAGAGAGACACTGGTATCGAATCCGGCTGTCAGCGTTGTCTCCGGCTTGGCCGGCCGTCATACTGGCTCAATTGGCAGAGTCAGCGGGAGGGAAGCCGGTGGGTGGGTCTGGGTCGTTGTAAACAGTGACTCCTACAGTTCAGTCGGGGCGCCTGCACAGCGAGGGAAGGATCTGGAGGGAGGTAGTGTGACCTTCCACACATTACACTCCCCCAGTGAGAGTCCGCGCTGCCAGGTGAAAAGAAGTGGTGGGCTGGGTACGCATGTGTCGAAGGAAGCATGTGATAGTCTCTGCCCTCCCAGACCGACGGTAGGGGGTAGAGTGCACAACGACCAGGAAGGGGATTGGGAATTGGCATAACGACTAACATTGGGAGGGGAGAAAAACGGAAAAAAGAAGGGGGGAAAGATAATGATAAAAAAAAAAAATTGTCGAGTGAAGAAGATTACAGCCACAGTGTGTGGATACGGTTTAAGAGTATGCCAAATATTACAGCCACAATGTGTGCAGTGTTACATCGGCGATTAAGTAAAAGAAGCCTCGACTGATTTTCTTCTTTTTTTAATGATCAAATCAGTCACTTTAAACACTTGCGTTGCTTTACACACATCATTTGTTTTCAACTTCGAGATGGATGGCAATCAAACACACATGCAGAACAATGGAAGAAACCACCAATCTGACACAAATCCATCCGAGAGAACGTTGAAATCGAAAGCAGATGTTTGCTTTTAGCGAGGCGAGGAACACAATTGAGTCTGCCTGTAGATACAGCCAAGGTTGTTCTCCTCCTTGAACCAAAACAAAATACACAAACTCTCTCAGACACACACACACACACACACGACGGAAATACTCTTCATGAACTCCAACAATTCGCGGGCTATGATTCTGACTATGGCGTATAAGCCGAACACACAGAAAAACTGTACAAAAATAGAGATTGATAGAAAAATAAGAGATCTGACAATAGGTATATAGAGAACATGCTGAGAGCATTATTTAAAGATCAGATCGGGAAAGATCGGTATCGGTAGATACTCAAAATCTCATGATCGGGATCGGATCGGGAGCAAAAAAATGTGATCGGGACATCCCTAATTTTATGCCAACATATCCTCTGTTAAAATGTGCAATGAGATTGAAAAACAAGACTTCCATTGTACTGAATCTTTAATCAAGGACTATTGGCTTGCTGTCTGTGGAACCAGCCGTTTACGCCACCCTACCTGGGAGTCGTTCTGCTGCGACACCCCTGTGTTGTGTGCACAATGTAACCTCCGCCCCTCTTACAGACAGACACAGTTAACCTCTTAACAGGCGGGCACATTTTTCAGAAAACGACTGAAAATTGTATACCTAAAGTAATCTGTAATTTATTATACGTTATACTTATAGTACATGCATGGGTCTGGTCTCTTTTGAAAGGAAACATTCTGAATTTTCATCCACACACACTGAGTGCTTTTTTAATTTTTAAGTTAAGTGTTGACGTTTTTTTTTTTTTTTTTTTATATACTTTTATTTGAATTATCTTGCAAATAGAGGCCTCTTACAGGTTCCAGCTGATAGGTATGACCTGGAAAACACAATGGGCTAGATCCACAAAGAATGGATTGCACGGTGCTAGTTGCACCCTACTTACAATTCATTATAAATAGAAAATTATCAACATATTGCACAATGGGTACAATACAGTAAGGCTCAATACACACAATTGTTAAGGGGATGCAGACCAGAGAAAGACTTTCGTCTTGTTTACACCAGGGTCCCCCATTTTCAATTTATAATGAATTGTAAGTAGGGTGCAACTAGCACCGTGCAATCCATTCTTTGTGGATCTAGCCCATGTGTCCATATAGCCTAAAGCCTTATCTTGTACAGGTCCAAAGTTGATAACAATACCACAGAAAATGTGTGTTTTACACAACTTTTTCTAATGGTATACGACCGGGTGCGTGTTAAGAGGTTGGGGTCGTACAAGACTCGGTGCATGTTAAGAGGTTAAGTAGCGAGGCCGGCCTGGATGTACTAAGCATACAGGAGTTAGCTAGTTCTGACTCAGCCCCTCTCCACCCCCCCCCCCAGCAAACATCTCCTTCTCTAAATATCACCCTCCCTTAAACCCAACCTGTTGTTTTTCTCTCTTGATAGCCATTTGCGAGAGCACCCCCCCCCCCCCCCCCCTCTCTCTCTCTATGAGGATGATTCGATTGTGTCGATGCCTCCTTATCGCAAAAACTAACGTTTTTGTTTATCAGATTGTTTAAAAAAAAGTATATTCCGCGGTCAAATAGGACTGCAAGATAAGATAAGAGTCTCGGCCCAAAAACTATGTCAAATGTCAATTGGTACAAAGCATCCCTCAAAGCTAAGGGGACCTATCTCAGCATAGATATACACTCTCTGTCTGGTTCAACATACATTCATTATCACATTTTAACACACTGTCATATTGTCCGCACGTCTAGACGTCTCTTACAGGTCTACGGTCCTCTACAAATTAGTCACAAAGAAATATCTCTTCCCTTATACGGTAGGCTTCTTCTAGGCACTTTAAAGAGTATTATTCCTGTACAGAAATAAAGCATGCATTGTTTTGTTGTTGCTATTGTTTTTTTTTTTTTTTTACATTTACAGGTCATCAGTCAAACTTTGGGTATCAAGAAAATAGATCTTTGGGTTTGTAAAAACACAGTGTCCGGTTCCTCATCACTGCATCGCTCGAGGGGAAGACTGTTCTCACTTCTCATTTCTGCCAGAGCAGAAAGAGATTAACTGCATTTTGGGTTCAGAAAAGCAGGGTGTCTCAGCAACTTCCTGTATTTTCCCCCTCAAATCCCCTCAGTGTTCCTCACTGCATATAGTGTGTGTGTTGTTTTGTTCTGCCATAGCTCTCAAAAAGCATGACCGGTATTGACCAGTGTTATCAGCCCTGCACGTCGTCCGACAGTAGCTATCCGTACCCGCGCTCGAGTAAACCGTCCGGTCGTTCCTGTCTTTCCGTGGCCATTATTGTCCAGGCTTTGTGTACTCGGTCTATCTTAGCTGAGATTACGAACGTCTGACCCCGGAGCATCATCTACGGGTTATGCTGCCTCTCTCCCGCCGGCTCTTCTCCCCTCTGACCTCATCTCCTCCTCCTTCTTTGGCCATCCTCCCTGGGAAAAAAAAAGCCTCTAACCTCCGACCTTCAGTTTTAGATCCAAGTGCTGGGTCCACCCCCCCCACCCCCTTTAATAATTCAATCAAACGCCCTTCTTTTCTCTCCTTTGTTTCCTTTTCTCTACTCATCTCGAGCGAGCAAGATCATGGTTAGTTACTCCCCCGTCGTCCACCCCTGCTTTTCAGGAGGTGGAGAATCCCAACAGAGAGGTGTAGCCGGGTGCAAGAAATAGCACTTCTGAGGGGGGCAGCGTGTTGTTGTTGTTGTTGTTGAGGATCTGGCATTTTGACACACTACACTTCAGTTACAGGGCAGCCAGGTGGTGTACATGGCGTGCTGCTGCTGCGGCGGAGGAGGAGGAGGAGGCGGGTGGTACCGGCGCTGAGGCGGCGAGGGCAAGGGAGGACCGGGGGGGTACATCATGGGCTGCACCTGCGCCACGTAGTAGTTGCTGAAGTTGCCGTCGGAGACGTAGGGCGCGGGCTGGTAGAAGCACGTGACGTTGGCGGCGTTGGGGATGACGTTCTGCTCGGCGAGGACGCGCAGCGCCAGCGAGGAGATGAGGCTCAGGGCCTGGCGCCGCTCGTGGCCCATCAGGCACACGGTGCTCTCCTGCACCACGTTGTGCAGCGTGGCCAGGTAGTCGTACTTCCGGTCCTCCAGGCCCACAAAGTGGTTCTGCAGGTAGGACTCCAGCTTCCGGCGCTGCTCGCCCACCTGGCGACAAAAAAAAACGTATAAATAAAATCATTAGTGGTGGGACTCGAGTAAAAATGTTAATCGAATTAATTCCAGACTTTATAGTTAATGAATAGAAATTAATCACTTTTTTAATCACATATCAATATTTGATGCGAAAAGCAAAAATGTTCAATTCAAATTAATTTTGGTATACGAGTGAATCAATAAATATACATTATATTATAAGTTTAAGCATCAAAATCCTGTATTAGCTACTACACATAGACCAACAGATCAATGCAATTTTAACAAAGTGCAGCAATTTTAGGAATAATATATATATATAGCGCCAAGGACTTTTTGTAAACTCAAGCACAAAAAAAGTTATTTGCGATTTATTATGTATTATAGCACATGCATGAGTCTGGTCTCCTTTGAAAGGTAACATTCTTACACAATAAAGAAAAATCATCATGCGATTAAATGCATAATTTTTTTTTACTTTTAATTCTTTCTGTAGTTAATTAATCGAAATTAATGCGATAAAGTCCCAGCCCTAAAAATTATTAAAAAGGCTGGCTCAGTGATTGGCCTCCCTCCTGATTCCCTTGGAGATCACCATAGCCAAGCGAACTAGAACTAAACTGAACACCATTTTATCTTTTGAAGGCCACCCCACTGTTTAGTATTTTCGATGCTCTGCGAAACCCATTCAGTGATATAGGATGTTGATGCCTCAATGCTCTACTGAGCGATTGAGAAGGTCCTTTGTTCCTGCTGCGGTTACATTTTTTAACGAACACCGATAGCACTGTGTTGAGAGGCTCTCCTATTGTGTTGTGTATCCTGTATTGTATCATGTAACTGTTTCTTTCATGTTTGTATATTTGTATTCGCTCTGGTAGGCAAACCATGTTTCCCCCTCTGGGATTAAGAAATAAACCATACCACACCACTTGCCTTCACGCAACACGGCCCTGCTCCCAAGTAGCCCACCCCCTGACTCTTTTCTTTTAACTCAATCAGCGCCGGAGCGATATGCGTGATATGGGTCTAAAAGGCCAGCCTTTCGGGACTGATTTCACGATATTTCATGATCTTTGCGGAGCTATTTCTATATTCTATCTATATTATAGCTATGGGGAAATGGTTCGGCTCATTTGACAAAAACTATTTGCTGTACAATATGAAAAAAAACTGTTAGTTTCTACATGCCTTCGTTCGTTCACAATGCCAAGCTAAACATTGTAAACATTCACTGAAATCGAGGCTCATTTCCTGGAAAGGGAGTTATGGAACGTTTACTGCAGTATGCGCAAATCATGTTATTTGCTCGCCTGAGACACATTATTCCCAGGTCATAGGGTAACAAGACAACACACCTAGTGTTCCGTTTATCAAAACCAACATGGGGGGAGGGGGGCGCGAAATTATCGAACACGTTATAACTAGGGATGCTCGATATTGGCTTTTTTACCGATACCGATATACCGATATTGTCCAACTCTTGATTTCCGATACCGATATCAACCGATATCACATTTTAATGCCGATATCGGCCGATAATATCGGTAGGCCGATAATATCGGACATCATTTCTATAGAAATGTAAAAAATAAATAAAAAAAAAAATATTGAAAACCGATACCGATATTTTCCGATAGCACATTTTAATGCCGATATCGGCCGATAATATCGGTAGGCCGATAATATCGGACATCCCTAGTTATAACCCATTTAGACTGGTAAATGTCTAGAATCACAGACAAAAGCATTGCATTATAAATTATTCTGTATTCCACTATGACAAATAACAAACTTCAAAGGCAGT
This sequence comes from Notolepis coatsorum, assembly GCF_963971535.1. Taxonomy (NCBI): domain Eukaryota; kingdom Metazoa; phylum Chordata; class Actinopteri; order Aulopiformes; family Paralepididae; genus Notolepis; species Notolepis coatsorum. Next base: position 12,592,031 of record NC_140179.1, on the reverse strand, counting down.
AAAGCTGTTATATCGATCAGGTAGGGATATCTTGTATTGATCAGGTTAGTAGGCCTATATAGCTAAACCATGTTTCCCCTCTCTGGGATTAAGAAATAAACCACCCCATACCTCGGGGAAGTCGATGAAGAAGCGCGAGCACATGTAGCGCTGGAGCATCTTCATCTCGGCGGCGCAGGCCGCGCGGAAGCCCCGCACCAGCAGGTGGCAGTATTTCAGCAGGCCGCCGCCGCGGATCTCCTCGGGGCTGCGCGTGCAGATGAGGCGCCGGCGCAGGTGGTCGAGGGCGGCGGGGAAGTCGCCGTAGACGCTCTCGCCCAGGATGGTGGGGTGGAAGGTGGCGGCCATCGGGTGCTCGGAGCACTCGTAGAAGAGCAGCAGGGAGTCCAGGCGGATCTGGAAGGAGTCCACGCTGAACTCGAACTGCCGCCGGAGGGAGTCCACGAACTTGAGCTCCACGTTCTTGCCGCGGTTGTTGGAGAGGGAGATGAGGCTCCAGCGGTCGTGGTCGTTGCAGACCTTCACCATCTTCTGCACGTAGGCCTCCTGCGGGAAAGAGGACGTCGTGGCAGGCGCTCGGTTAGGAACTAGGATCACGCGCTGTGTTCTGTGGCTGGGTCGATCAGGGTTCCCCACAGACATTGCAAAATGAAATTCAAGGACTTTCAAGTACTTTCCTAAGCACTATTTTCTTTATTTTAAAAGGGCATTTAAAAGGATACAATTCACCTTAAAAAATATTAATGGCTTAACCTCTTAAGCCCGGAGCCCTATTTTCTGAAAATCCCTATTGATGATAATATACATTATAACTGCTGTTGTGACATGGTTATGATGTTTATACTTGAATACGTTTACAAAAAAAAAAACGATAATTTTGTCAGACAGTCTGCAGAGCTTGATTTATGACGTGATGTCATTTGTGGTCGGCCGGCGGACCGTACGGGCTAAAGAGGTTAAAACCAATTTCCGACAATTAGTTAACTCGTTAGGTTAAAAATCTAAATTCTTTGATTCAGAACAATTTTATCATGGATGAACAAAACTTTCAATGTGAATGGTTGATTTGAATTTCAAGGACTTTTTAAGCACCTTGTTAAAAAATTGGCTGTTTTCAAGGAATTACAGGCCTTGACTTTTTAAGCACTAGCACTTTAAGCACTTCAAGGACCTTGTGCGACCCCTGGCTGATATACTGTAGGCCACTCTATCCATTGTACCGGGACTTTTCAGTACAGGGTAGAGTTAAGTTTCGGTTTCATTACAGTCATTTTAGGAAGTAGAGATTTCAGCACAATAGAGCCCTTTCATGGGAATGTTTATTTGTCCTCCATGTTGGAACAACGATGTGAAAAACAACAGCTGTGATGCGTTGATATGTGAGAAATACAGTACATCACTAAACATGTATAATTTGGTGTCTTGTTGCTGGATCTTGTTAACCCTTTCACTACCACACTACAGAAGGTTAACCTTTCACCGTCTGTAGTGTGGTAGTGAAAGGGTTAACCTTCTGTAGTGTGGTAGTGAAAGGGTTAACCATTTGCCGTGCGGCAGTGGAAGGGTTAACCTTACCCTTTGGTAGTGTGGTAGTGAAAGGGTTAACCCTTTGGTAGTGTGGCAGTGAAAGGGTTAACAGAATTATTGTGCTTCTCCATTGTTTCGCCCACTGTACTACTGCACAGCAATTATGCCTTTTCTTTCTAAAGGTGGTAACCAATGTTTAAAGGCAGCCATGTTGGAAAAAATAGAACTACACAGTTATTGCATCCGAGGCCTCTTCTGTTCAAACAAACAAATGACCACGACTGGAGTCTGAATGGATTCCAGAGTGGTCACCTCACCTGTTAGCCTGGCTGCAATGTCTGAACTCGTCATACTTTTCACCTAATAAGTTGATTATAGGGATGCCCCGATCACGTTTTTTGCCACCGATACCGATCACTGATCGTCTTGAGCCATATCGGCCAATACCGATCCGATATCAATCGTTTTTGATTAAAAAAAATATATATTTATTTTATATTAAATTTATTTAAATTTTTTATAAAATATATATATTACATAATTATACTTGTAGTTGTATTATCTGCGAGACATCGCCACCACGCAACAAGTCAAAATGCTCACTATCTCCACTGTCTGTGTGTATACTCTCTGCTTTGATCAAATCACATTCAGCATGCCCTCAGCAGGGTATATATGCGGCTCTGCAGATATACCCTACTCCCTCAGCTAGCCCCGTTTGTGACTGCGATGCAAGCCGGGGCTCGAATACGCATCGAATCATTGTTATAAGACATTGATATCAGGAGCTATCTGTAGCTACTGCTAGCCGGCTAGATAACGTTACGACAACGCCTCAGTGAACTATGTAGTTTAATGGGACATTTCGTTTTGAACAGTGAGCTAACGTGAGCTATCATGCACTACTCATCATGCTGGAGCATTTGTTGATATCAGGAGCTATCAGTAGCTAGCCGGCTAGATACCGTTAACAATGCCTCATGTATTAAACTAAAAGTGAATCGTTGACTGGGTCATTCTGTTTAAACAGTAACGGTAGCTAACGTTAGCTCACGGAGATCGCATGCACTAGGTTAGAGCAGACTATTGCCCGAGCTTGTTTACATGGGTAAGGGAGGGGCAGGAGGAGGAGGAGGTGGAGCGGCAGTTTGCAGCTCGCAGCTCCGTGTGGCTGAGACAGAACTCAGCGAGTGAGATCTCTGCTGTTTTTCTATCGGTTTTGACGATCGGCGAAAATAAAGCATTATCACTGATCACCGATCGCATATTTATACCGATTATCGGCCGATAACGATCGGTGGCCGATCGATCGGGGCATCCCTAGTTGATTATAAACCTAATCCTCACCTTAAACCTAACCTTAACCTCAGTGGAGACCTCACGTCCCACCTAGGGATGGGAATCGAAAACCGGTTCCCGTTGGGAACCGGTTCCTAATTGGCCGATGCCTGGAACCGTGTGGCTCCTGTGACTTTCGATTCCCTTATCGCTGCCTACAGTTGCGCAATAACGTTACGTTAGCATGTAGCCATGGCAGACTCTATTTGATTCCTTAAGGGCTCGAAATTGCCTGGGTTTTGGTATTATGCTCCCGAAATGCTCCCGCTGTTTGGCTACTTCTATGTGCAGTGAAAACTACTTGAATGCTTTAGAACAGTCATTGATTTAGTTTAGGGTGAGCTAAAATTAGCCGCGGAGCTATCGCTAGCTAACGTGAGCTAACGCTATTTAATCAAGCTCACAAAGAGAGATAAACAGCTGACAGCGGATAGTACAGGTACAAATACAATAAAACAGCGGGTGGGGACTGTTGTGTAAACCTTGTACTCTTTAGTTCACATATAATAAGAGCCGGATTGTTTGTTTACTAAGTCTCTACTAGTCTACTCTGAGTCCGTCAGACAGGAAGTACCATGGTGCAACATACAAATGTGTCCGTGTAGCAACACAAACCAATACTTTAAAGGACAGGGGCCCGGGGAGGGAGCTCTCTCTCTCTGTGTGTGTGTGTGTGTGTGTGTGTGTGTGTGTGTGTGTGTGTGTGTGTGTGTGTGTGTGTGTGAGAGAGAGTGTGTGAGTGAGAGACAGAAGTCAGAGGAATAACAACCTGTTATTCAATAGATTAAATTCGTTTAAGAATAAAAAAATAAATACATTTTAAGAGAATCTCAAATACATTATTTTATTTAAGTGTAGGCTATAGTTAATGTTTTATTTTTTACAGTGTTTGTATTTTTCTGACATGGGGGCTCAACAATAAATGACAATCAGAAATGTCAAGTTGCATGTTGTTATTCTAACCAGCTTAGACCCCGACGCTCTGCATCTTCTGGCCGCCTCAGACCTACTCCTATCCGAGCTCCGGGAGGGTCATCAAAGAGAAGTCGCCTATTCTCAGTCCTTGCCCCACAATGGTGGAATGAACTACCCACCCCAGTTAGGACAGCCGAATCACGTCCAATCTTTCGCCGTCGACTAAAGACGCACTTCTTCAACCATTATCTGAATAAAAAAAAAATATATCTAACCCTAACTAACCGTACTGTCATGCACTTGTCCTAATAAACTAACCTACACTGTAGCACTCAACACTTTGATGAACATTGTTGCTCAGCTGATAGAGTTGTGCCCTTCCTGATGGCTTGTCGTACAGAACTTGTAAGTCGCTTTGGATAAAAGCGTCAGCTAAATGACTAAATGTAGTTCTGTTGCATTTCCAATTTATTTATTTAAATTATAAATTGATCAGGTATCGATAAGGGAATCGATAAAGAATCGAATCGATAAGCAGAATCGATAATGGAATCGTATCGATAAAATCCTATCAATTCCCATCCCTAGTCCCACCCTAACCTAAAGTAGAGTCAAAGTATTTTTTGGGATAATCGGATTTCAGAGATATAGTGATTTCAAAGATATAGCGATTTGAGAGATATAGCGATTTCAGAGATATAGCGATTTCAGAGATATAGCGATTTCAGAGATATAGCGATTTGAGAGATATAGCGATTTCAGAGATAGCGATGTCAAAGATATAGCGATTTGAGAGATATAGCGATTTGAGAGATATAGCGATTTCAGAGATATAGCAATTTGAGAGATATAGCGATTTGAGAGATATAGCGATTTCAAAGATATAACGATTTCAGAGATATAGCGATTTCAAAGATATAGCGATTTCAGAGATATAGCGATTTCAAAGATAGTGATTTCAGAGATATAGCGATGTCAAAGATATAGTGATTTCAGAGATATAGCGATTTCAAAGATATAGTGATTTCAGATATATAGCAATTTTAGTCTCAGAGATATAGCGATGTGAAAGATATAGCGATTTCAGAGATATAGTGGCTTGGTCACTTTGTGAGATTACAGCTCTGGTTCACAGACATTATAGGTGGTGAGAAAAAGCCAACTAATCTGAGGCCCTGCCTGCCCTACATATCCATGTTCTTACCGTGTGCTAATGGTCTCAGTGATTCACCGACGACCTATAGGCCTATACGATATACCATTAATTAGGGCTATGGAACCACACAATGACATGAATCCACTTAAATGCTGTTGTCAATTATATGATCCGTTTAATTTTATCATTGAAGATATGATTCACTTTATTATTCACTGCACCTTGTACTCTTATTCATAGTATACATTCAAATTCTTTATTGCCTATATTTATTGTAAAGTATAATATAAACTATAGGGCTACAGACCCTAATCTACACCTTTGTTTACACACTGTTTATTTTTCTCATCTTTTTTTATTCAGAGTTAATTATATTGTTTACAGTGTTTATTTTCTTGTTATTTTATTGCCTATATTTACGTCTTTCTACTATCCCCCTGCCAATACCTGTACCTCCCCTCCCCCATGCTGCTATGACTCCCGAATTTCCCCAAGGGGGATTAATAAAGGAATATCTTATCTTATCTTGAATTTTTTTATTAAATAAATAATAAATAAATGTGTAAAGACGGTTTAGTTGGAATTCTGTTGCTACTGCTAGGGGAACAGTTTGGACCCAAATGTATTTCCTCTAAACAATTGCATTAGCAAACACTGCAGCAGTAAATAAACAATAAACATGAGATATTTTGGAATGTTATTGTTGTCACTTTGAAACCGTCAATAAACAAGTGTACACTGCAATGAAAATGTGATGAGAATATATTATTTGAATGACCATGATCATTTTGTAAAAACAAAGAATTACAAAAGATGTCATATTGCAGTGGAATTTATATTAAAGAAATAAAAGAATGATATATATCCCCTGCCCTATATATACGTATATATGATGAATCCTCGAAAAATAAAATACATGAAAAAACGATTTCATGCATTATGCATATGGAATAATCATAAAGTTTTGAGTCAATAGAGGCCTGGCACAGAATGTTTGTGTAGTTCTCTGTCTTCCAACATGGCTGCCATGTAACATAGCAATCATTGTTTTGTACATGGCAATGGAAGAGACAACAAGTGCTATGTGTTGATATACGAGAAATAATATCAACATAAACACAATAATTTGGTGTCTTATTACTGGATCCTTTAAACAAGTCATAGTAGAACTGTAATATCAGGTTTTCCCAGTGTATTACCTTGTCTACCATGCACTGCACAGAAATTAAGCATTTTGAAAGTGGTTACCAATGGTTACAGACCGCCACCATGGAAAAAAGAGAACTACACAAACATTCCTGCACAACCTCTATTCTATTTAGAATGATATCATTAACCATCGTCAGGTTCATAGACCTCATTTACACCTTACATTAGCCCTTTCACTACCACACTACAGACGGTTAACCATCTGTAGTGTGGTAGTGAAAGGGTTAACCGTCTGTAGTGTGATAGTGAAAGGTTAACCGTCTGTAGTGTGGTAGTGAAAGGGTTAACCGTCTGTAGTGTGGTAGTGAAAGGTTAACCTTCTGTAGTGTGGTAGTGAAAGGTTAACCATCTGTAGTGTGGTAGTGAAAGGTTAACCTTCTGTAGTGTGGTAGTGAAAGGTTAACCTTCTGTAGTGTGGTAGTGAAAGGTTAAGCATCTGTAGTGTGGTAGTGAAAGGGTTAACCTTCTGTAGTGTGGTAGTGGAAGGTTAACCTTCTGTAGTGTGGTAGTGAAAGGTTAAGCATCTCAGTGTGGTAGTGAAAGGTTAACCGTCAGTCGTGTGGTAGTGAAAGGTTAAGCATCTGTAGTGTGGTAGTGAAAGGGTTAAACGTATGTAGTATGGTAGTGAAAGGGTTAACCTTCTGTAGTGTGGTAGTGAAAGGTTAAGCATCTGTAGTGTGGTAGTGAAAGGTTTAACCGTCTGTAGTGTGGTAGTGAAAGGGTTAACCTTCTGTAGTGTGGTAGTGAAAGGTTAACCTGTAGTGTGGTAGTGAAAGGGTTAACCGTCTGTAGTGTGGTAGTGAAAGGTTACCCTTCTGTAGTGTGGTAGTGAAAGGTTACCATTCTGTAGTGTGGTAGTGAAAGGTTAACCTTCTGTAGTGTGGTAGTGAAAGGTTAAGCGTCTGTAGTGTGGTAGTGAAAGGTTAACCTTCTGTAGTGTGGTAGTGAAAGGTTAAGTGTCTGTAGTGTGGTAGTGAAAGGTTAACCTTCTGTAGTGTGGTAGTGAAAGGTTAACCTTCTGTAGTGTGGTAGTGAAAGGGTTAACCTTCTGTAGTGTGGTAGTGAAAGGTTAAGCATCTGTAGTGTGGTAGTGAAAGGCTAACCTTCTGTAGTGTGGTAGTGAAAGGTTAACCTGTAGTGTGGTAGTGAAAGTGTTAACCGTCTGTAGTGTGGTAGTGAAAGGTTACCCTTCTGTAGTGTGGTAGTGAAAGGTTAACCTTCTGTAGTGTGGTAGTGAAAGGTTAAGCGTCTAGTGTGGTAGTGAAAGGTTAACCTTATGTAGTGTGGTAGTGAAAGGTTAACCTTCTGTAGTGTGGTAGTGAAAGGGTTAACCTTCTGTAGTGTGTGGTAGTGAAAGGTTAAGCGTCTGTAGTGTGGTAGTGAAAGGTTAACCTTCTGTAGTGTGGTAGTGAAAGGTTAACCTTCTGTAGTGTGGTAGTGAAAGGTTAACCTTCTGTAGTGTGGTAGTGAAAGGTTAAGCATATGTAGTGTGGTAGTGAAAGGGTTAACCGTCTGTAGTGTGGTAATGAAAGGTTAACCTTCTGTAGTGTGGTAGTGAAAGGTTAACCTTCTGTAGTGTGGTAGTGAAAGGTTAACCGTCTGTAGTGTGGTAGTGAAAGGTTAAGCGTCTGTAGTGTGGTAGTGAAAGGCTAACCTTCTGTAGTGTGGTAGTGAAAGGGTTAACCTTCTGTAGTGTGGTAGTGAAAGGTTAAGCGTCTGTAGTGTGGTAGTGAAAGGTTAAGCGTCTGTAGTGTGGTAGTGAAAGGTTAACCGTCTGTAGTGTGGTAGTGAAAGGTTAAGCATCTGTAGTGTGGTAGTGAAAGGTTAAGCGTCTGTAAACACATTCAAAACCGCTCTTAAAGAGCACCTACGGGAGGCTGCAATTCTAAACTGGCCACCGTAAATGTCCAAACCCCCCCCACCCCCACCCCCTCCTAATAGTCAGCCTCCTCCCCACCGTATGTATATTTCTCTCCCACCCACCCACCCCCTCCTAATGTACAGTCCCCTCCCCATCATATGTATATACTCAGGATCTATGGGTAACAGTACTGTATATTTGCATATCGTATATGTCACAAATGTAACAGTACTATATACCTGTATGTCATGTATGTCCCTATGCCATAAATGTCATGATGTCATAAATGTTGTGTATGTCATAAATGTCACTATGAATTTAAAATGGGGGACCCTGATGTAAACAAGACAAATGTCTTTCTCTGGTCTGCATCCCCTTAACAATTGTATGTATTGAGCCGTACTGTATTGTACCCATTCTGCAATCTGTTAAATAAAGTTTTCATTCATTCATTCATTCAAAGGGTTAACATGCATTTCTAATTATCAAATAAATGCCACATGTATATGATATATAGTTCATGGACAAACAAAGGCATACTAAACAAACATGGCAACGGATAAGACAAGTTAGCCAGGCTGTTCTCCTCTACCTTCTCAAACCACTGTGTGACATTTTTGGTAGACTTTTTCACACCTTGTTGCATATCCTCTCCCCCAACACACACACTTCCTCCGCCCTCCCCCCTCCACTCATGTCACAGAAGAGCTTTTAAAAGGATATCACCAAAACAGGACTCATCTCGTGAAAACACACATCTGTGTTTTCTGTGTAACCTTAGCATTTGACCTTTTACGTCTGTGTTCATTATGAATTGAAAATGGGGGACCCTGATGTAAACAAGACGAAAGTCTTTCTCTGGTCTGCATCCCCTTAACACATCCACCGCCATTCACGCTGTACAGCGATATTGAGATCATATAAAAAATTTTCGCCATGGCATTCATAATTCAGCCACCCAGCCTCTGGTGATACAGTGGGACTCTGCACAATATTGCAACGCCTCAATACCGCCGCCTGGTGGATGATCGGGCGAGTTACAACCGGAAGTGGCAATCGGTGCATCTGGGAAATCTGTCCGGCAGTCACATATTGTTGCGGGACTCCAGACATACACTGGCGTGCATATGGATCGCTGCCATAACTCAATAATCGATATGATTTGGACGTTTATTGCGCCATACAAACCGGAAATGGATCTAGGAGATCGACGTCAAATAAGTGGGATCTTTTTCCTCCAGTCTCGTCGGCGAACGGTAAGAGGACGCTAACGTCATTTTCAGCCCAATTGTTTATTCATTTCACCGCAAACCGATCTGATCAATATATCACCCATACTGACGATCACGGAATTATAAACGACCCCCCCCCCTTTCCTCCGCGCATGATGACGCATAACGTATAGGATCATATACAGTTGAATTTTTTAATATAGCGTGTATCGGGAATAAACAGCAATCTATATATGCGTTTAGGCCTATAACTCACGTCCTAGGAATTACTGCAGAAAACGATTAAAACATACTTATATTCTAGAAGGTATTTTTGTATGAATGTTTGAATGAAAAAGTACAACGTTCCTACATCCTGAACGATAGATAATCGATGTTGAATGGGCCATAGTAATGTCAATTTAGCAATACAATTTAAAAAGTTATAGCCCTGCAAAGAAGGTGAACATCTCCATAGGCTTAGGGGGCTTTCTCAATCAACATCGGGGTCGAATCAGCTCCGTGCCGTCCTCATTCCGAGTTCCGTGCCGAACTCCCCCCCCCCCCTCTCTCCCCTCTAGTTTGTGTACACACTTCAGTCTTGGTGCGCTCTGGGTTTTGTTTACGGTTTGCATTTTGAGCTTGTAAGCTTGCCGTAGTCGATGATGTCACGCTCGAAATGTAAACACAGGAAGTGTTCACACGGAGACTGGAGACTGGATGTTAGGGATGGGTACCGAATTCGGTACTTTTGAGGCACCGAACCGAAACACGTCGGTACTACCGAGTATCGAATCAAGTGAGAAACCGAGGGGGACATTTTTTTTTATTTTTTTTTTTATTTTTATTTTACTTTTTTATTTTCATGTCAACGTTCACACGCACAATATATGCTTACCTAGGATTTGACTTGATTCAACAACAAAGCAGTCGGAGCAATGACAAGCCGAAAACTGTCGAAATTGTAGTTATTTGAAGTTTGGATTCTTTTTTTTTACGACCGAGGTAGGTAAATTAAATTTCTTGAGACTAAAGTACCGAAAAAAGGTACCGTTGGGTACCGGTATCGATTCACAGGTACCGGTACCGGTTCAAATGTGAAAGGTACCCATCCCTACTGGATGCTGATATAAAAGAAACAAATAACCAATAAATATGAAGTTATATTTGAACCTCTGTTGTCAAGCCTTGTCAATATAACCCACCCCATTTTATCACGAATGGATGGTGTTGTAGAGTCCGCTTCTGAGCGTTTTGCAGGGTTAACGATATCGCTAAGCTAACTGCTAATGCTAGTTAGCTTAGCCTTTTACTAGTAACATTGCTGCATCGATTATATTGAATGTCATTGATCTACTGGTCGACCACGGCCGACTGGTTGGGCACCACTGGTCTAATAGAAATAAATGCATTCGAACAAGAAAGTATAGTATACAGCAATGGCTAACGCTAAGCTAACGGCTAACGCTAGTTAGCTTAGCCTGTCCAGCAGCTAACATTATCCCATCGCTCGTGGCAATTATATTACATGTCATTGATCTACTGGTCGACCACGGCCGACTGGTTGGGCACCACTGGTCTAATAGAAATAAATGCATTCAAACAAGAAACTAATGTATAGAAATAGCATGGCAAACAAAAATTGCCAGGCCTAATGCGAACCAGAAGTGCTGTGCTTTGTAACGCGTGGCTTCATGTTTTCATCCACTGAGCTGTGAGGTTCCACATGCTTGTTTTTGGTTGAGGTCTGAACTCTCAAATTGCCCATAAATATCGTTTTTGTGGGTATTGTCCAGTGTGGTTTTATCTGCCCAAAATTCAAGCAAGCATGACAGTAACAACGTTGTGTGTGTCACGCCCCCCGCTCCCACTGGCCCGATTCCAAAACCACCTAATCCAACTGTCCCAGGTTCAGCGGGGGGTAAAACGAATGAGCGCGGTTCGATCCCAAAAAGGGGTGTGTCCGTCTGAGTGAGAACACTCCCCCCCCCCGTTCCCGGGAGCAGTGATTCGATCCCAATAGGTAAGTGAGAAAGGCCCCTTAGAGTGGTGGCAGACTGGCTATATTGATGGATATAAGTCATGGCAGGGAATGTGTTAACAATTGTGTGTGTTGAGCCGTACTGTATTGTACCCATTCTGCAATCTGTTAATAAAGTTTTCAATCAATCAATCACCGTGCAAGGGGATGCAGACCAGAGAAAGACTTTCGTCTTGTTTACATCAGGGTCCCCCATTTTCAATTCATAATGAATTGTAAGTAAGGGTGCAATTAGCACCGTGCAATCCATTCTTTGTGGATCTAACCCACAGTGTTGCTCTGTACCTGTATTCCAATATGGATTCGTCCATACATGGCAAATAAAATATCCGACTCTGACTCTGATCTGCCTGTATCGAAATAAGTAGCTATATGTGTGCAGACGGCGGTTTAGCTGATATGCAACGAATGAAGATATTTTTCCTTTTACAAAGTTATTGATAATCTAAATGACATCTAGTCCATCCGCGTTGAATATATACTGCACGTGGGACCCGTGGTAATCTGCATAAGGCGGTTAGTTCAGTCGTTTTGTTGGGCAGACCGTCAGAGAGCCATGTAGTAGCTTGGCTTGAGCCTAACGCAGGCTATATCCAGGTCTAACCGAGGGCCGACTGATTAATGTGGATCCGACTCCAATTGGATTAGAGGGAATCCTCTTTGTATTGGAAACCACCGTTTTTACTATCTGCAGCCCTATCATTGAGCAGCTTAACCGTATCCAGGGCAGATTTCTGTCTCATTATGCTCCCTGGGGGGTTATTGAGACAATAACACTGTGACAAGGAAATAAACAACAACAACAACAATAATAATAATAATTTGCATATGACAGGCCTGCATACCTTGTTAGAATGACACGGCAAAGTATAGACCCTGAGAGAACATTAGAACGTGAATTTGTAAAATACTGAAGCTCAGCATATTAGCTGTACAGTACAGTGTACTGTATAGCTGGTTTAATGTCACATTTCCGAAAGCATGTCGTGGTTAATAATAACAAGATGTCTATGTTGTGTGAACTGTACAGCGTATACACATGATTATCAAAGGTTACATTGATTGATTGATTGATTGATTGATTAATTGAAAACTTTATTAACAGATTGCAGGATGGGTACAGTACAGTACAGCTCAATACACACAATTGTTAAGGGAATGCAGACCAGAGAAAGACTTTTGTCTTGTTTACATCAGGGTCCCCCATTTTCAATTCACCATTCATCACACAGGCCCGAGATATATAATTTACCTTTAAGGTCATGGGTGTGATCTTTTCTTTATTCACGCCTTCGGGTAAGAAGTCGAGGAGGGAGTCCAGCACTATGTCCTTCACGGTCTGAAACTCCATCTCGCCCTTCAGGTCGGCGCAGAAGATCAGGTCCAGGTCCTTCCAGCCCAGCCCGCTGTCCTCGTGCAGGACGTGGCTGGCCGCCGAGCCGTTGAGCCTCACCTCCCGGACGTGGATCCGCTTCTCCTCCATGCGACACCGGACCGCCTTGACGATGTCCCGCGGCTTCACCTCCAGCGTGGGGAAGTTCCACCGGCCGTGGATGGGGATGGAGCCGGTGAGGATGGCATCCAGCCGCTCCACTTGCTCCCAGTTGAGGACGCTGAGGTTGACGCTGCCGCTGCTATCCCCGGCCCCGTCCACCACGCAGCAGCTGTCAGTCGCCACCGATAAGTCGACTTTATTCTCACCCATCTTGTTATTAAATGTAAACGGTGACACTTTTCAGTTTGCGTCGTAGTAGCAGCGAGATAGCACGGCCGTTTCGCCGCTGGGGCGGCAGCAGCATCAGCTGGCTGTGTAGCTCAGAAATGGCTTTTTCTTTTTTTTGAGTTGCTCTTTATCATAACAAGATATGCTGAACGGAATCGCGGAATCTTTTTACCTCCACGGACAGAAGTCGTTTGCATGGGTTGCTTTACAGCTGCCCTGCCCTCCTCCTTTGCAGAGAGAGAAGCTGGTAGCCTGCAGTTTGCCCAGTTTGTCCAGCCGACAGGGTCAATCACTGTCCTGCAGCATCTGCCCGGCGCGCTGCGCGCTCCGTTCCGGCTGCACGGCCAAACTCCAAACGCGTAAACTACATCAAATGGATCGAACCCGCGTCCGACAATTGTACAGCTACGTACCAATGCATCCCAAATACTCCGTCCCACCATCCGTTACATCCCGAGACGTCATCATACTCGGACAACTTGTTTTTCTTCTCACTTTTACGCACAGTGGGTTGTGATGAGTCTTCCCCTCGTAACCGCAACTTTACGCATCACGTTAAGCGGCGTCGACGACACTGTTCCACTGCTGCAGACCTATACTTTCACCATTTGTAGAAAATGACGTGTGCATCTTTCTAATCCGTTACATTTTGGGCCTTTTTTCGCTTGCTGGCACCGCTGCTGCGTAATGCCACAGAGCAGGTCTCGAGCCACAGATGCTGGAGAGGTTCTGAGGAGAACGCTTCCCGTCTCAGGAACGGCGGGGCGGGTCGCTGTGATTGACAGCTCCTCCCACCAATGCTGTCGTTGTCTCGTATTACATCGTATAGCCTACATTCTCAAAAGGTTTAGTTTGGGAGGTAGACAGTCATACTGGTTTCCTGTCAGTTTACTATTATTTACTATTATTACATGTACTGTACAAATAGAACATGGATGTATGGGTGTAGCCTAGTCTACCGTCTCTTTCAAATACGGGTTCAGGTTTTATAGATAAGAAAAATATTAAATATAATGTGAATAATGTGAAAATAAAATCAATAGGCCAACAGCCTAAATTCAACTTTCACACATATAGCGCATGTTTTGGGGGCCACATGCACTTGATTCTTTTATTAGTATGTGAGTAGGCCTATATCTAAATAATGTATTCATTCTTAAGTACAATTTATTTTTGACTGAAGAAGAACCCTATTGCAATAGCCTCATCGCCATGGAACAACCAAGGCACTGTGGAGACCAGAGACATTAGGCAAGCGATACCGGAGTCTCATGGCAAGCACAGAAAGACTCAGAAGAAGCTTCTATCCCCAGGCCATCAGGTTGCTCAACGAACAATAACACTATGCAACAACCATGAAATGCACTCACAGCACACACATCCGCACACACTCACTTTAAACAATCAACCCACTGCAGCACCCACTCTACACACTTTAGAACACCTAGACACACTTTATATGATGACTGTGTGGCTCAGAGGAGCAACAACACAATCATCAGATTTTTGCTGACGACACAGTAATGGTGGGCCTGATCTCTGCAAACGACGAGAGGGCCTACCTGGAAGAGGTCAAGGTCCTGGCGGGATGGTGCCAGGAGAACAGACTCTCCCTGAACGTCAGCAAAACAAAGGAGATGATTGTGGACTTTAGGAGGTCGGGGGTCAAGGACTACAGCCCCCTCAGCATCGACGGGGCACCGGTTGAGAGAGTGACCAGTTTTAAGTACCTCGGAGCCCACATATCCGAGGACTTGACATGGACCACACACATTGACAGTGTTGTGAAGAAGGCACGACAACGCCTCTACTTCCTCAGGCGCCTAAGGAAGTTCCAAGTCAGTCAGAAGATCCTTAAGAACACAAGACCGAAGCAGACTACAAAGAGTGACACGTTCAGCGGAACGCACAATTGGAGGGGGGCTTCCCACCCTCCAGAACATTTACAACAAGCGGTGCAGGGGTAAGGCTAAGAGAATCATCAAGGACTCCAGCCACCCGAACAACTGCCTCTTTGAACTGCTGCGGTCAGGCAAGCGATACCGGAGTCTCAAGGCGAGCACAGAAAGACTCAGAAGAAGCTTTTATCCCCAGGCCATCAGGCTGCTCAACGAACAATAAACACTATGCAACAACCATCAAATGCACACAGCACACACATCCACACACACACACTCACTTTAAACAAACCACACACTGCAGCACCCACTCTCCACACTTTAGATCACCTAAACACACTTTATATTTATTGGCAAAGGATTTGCACTACAACTCGTACACCTTACTGTAAATTGTACCTAAATTGTACCTCATCCCATTTCTGCTTTGCACTATATAGTATTGTATATTAGTACATTGCATAGTATATTGTATATTGTATGGTAACTCAGTTACTTCTAGTCTGCATCGAACATTGTACATATGTCTATACTGAACACTGTGACCTCTATTTTTACTTCTTTTTACATGCTACTTTATTTTATTTCATACTTATCTTGTCTAGCACAGTCTCTGGAGCGTAACAGTAAGAAGCATTTTGTATAAAAGTATTCTGTACTTCTGTATGACAACTATTAAAGAAACTTGAAACTATATTTATTGGCAAAGAATTTGCACTACAACCCATACCTCAGCTCAGGACACCTTACTGTAAATTGTCATCCCATTTCTGCTCTGCACTATATAGTATATTGTATATTAGTATATTGCATAGTATATTGTATGGTAACTCAGTTACTGCTATCCTGCATTGAACATTGTACACATGTACATACTGAACACTTGTGTCTACGTACGTGACTTCTATTTTTACTTTTACTTGCTATACTTATTTTATTTCTACTTATCTTTTGTCTAGCACAGTCTCTGGAGCGTAACAGAAAGAAGCATTTTGTATAAAAGTATTCTGTACTTCTGTATGACAACTGTTAAAGACACTTGAAACTTGAAACTTGAATTATGGAGACTCCACTCCACAGGTGAAGCATAGACGCTCACGCTGCACACAGTATAGGCTATCTACCGCCCTCTAGGGGTGACCTGCTCCCTCTCTCTCAATTCAATTATCTCTCTCTCTCTCTCTCTCTCTCTCTCTCTCTCTCTCTCTCTCTCTCTCTCTCTCTCTCTCTCTCTCTCTCTCTCTCTCTCTCTCTCTCTCTCTCCCCTCTCTTTCGCTGTCTGTCTGTCGTCTCCCGGCTACTTGTCTATCTACAATTCAACACTGGCCCCTGTAAATATCCTAACCCAACCCCCTCCAATGTACAGTCATTTACCTAGTATGGTTTTGTCAATAGTCCAATGTACAATTTTGTTTGTTTGTACAGTGTCTCCCCCCCCCCCTCAATGTACAGTTTTGCTTGTTTATACAGTGTGCCCCCCCCCCCCCCCACCTCCAATGTAGATTACCCAGTATGGTTGTCAATATCCCAGTGTACCCAACCCCCCCCACCCAACCTCCTCCAATGTACAGTTTCTACGTCAAATGTATATACTCCCTTTTCCTGACTCCTTCTGTATCACAAACAGTACTGTATTTGCAAATCTGGTATGTCATAAATGTATAGATGTAGCAGTACTGACTATCTGTATGTCATGTATGTCATATATGTCCTGATGAATTGAAAATGGGGGACCCTGATGTAAACAAGACGAAAGTCTTTCTCTGGTCTGCATCCCCTTAACAATTGTGTGTATTGAGCTGTACTGTATTGTACCCATTCTGCAATCTGTTAATAAAGTTTTCAATCAATCAATCAATCAATACTCTACTCTAAATTCCCACCTATGCGCATGCAAAGCTACAAAGTATAGTGCATTTTCACAATCACAACTAAATTATACAAGGAACAGAAAAATTCAATACAACCAACTTTGTATTAGATAGATATATATATATTGAAATTCTTTATTCGGAATAACCCCTTGAGATGTAGCATCTCGTTTTCGAGGGGATCCTAAATAGATAGGTAGGTAGATAGATAGATAGATAAATAGATAGATAGATAGATAGATAGATAGATAGATAGATAGATAGATAGATAGATAGATAGATAGATAGATAGATAGATAGATAGATAGATAGATAGATAGATAGACAGACAGACAGACAGACATATATAGACAGATAGATAGATAGACAGACAGACAGATATATAGACAGACAGACATATAGAGATAGACAGACAGACAGACAGACAGACAGACAGACAGACAGACAGACAGACAGACAGACAGACAGACAGACAGACAGACAGACAGACAGACAGACAGACAGACAGACAGACAGACAGACAGACAGACATATATAGACAGATAGATAGATAGACAGACAGACAGATATATAGACAGACAGACATATAGAGATAGACAGACAGACAGACAGACAGACAGACAGACAGACAGACAGACAGACAGACAGACAGACAGACAGACAGACAGACAAACAGACAGATAGAGAGACAGACAGACAGACAGAGAAGCTGTCTGTGTGTCTGTAGGCTATAGGCCACAGTGTCAAGCTTGTCCAGTTGTCATACAGAATCCATCAGTGAGGAGCAGAGCTGAGTATCTGCGTCACTGCAGACGAGCCCATAAACCAGCTTACTGCAGATTACCCTGTATATAGTGACCGACACACACACACACACACACACACACACACACACACACACACACACACACACACACACACACACACACACACACACACACACACACACACACACACACACACACACACACACACACACACACACACACACACACACACACACACACACACACACGCACACACACACACACATACACTTGCTTATGACTTTTCACATACACATGATACAGTACACTCACACACACACACACACACACGTGTGACTTTTTACATACACATACAGTACACTCACACACACACACACTTATTGAATGAAATACTTCACTTGCACATACATATATACTGGTACGAAGCACATATTCACTTGCACATAGCATGTAGATACATGCACACACACGCGCACACACACACATTCATACTTTATTTGGTTCCACAAATTATATTACATAAACAGGGAATCAAATGTATCGGGGCCAAGCAGCACTGAACACTTAAGGGACACATAGCACCTCCTTCTCCACGCGGCTAAGCTGCCAATAGTAGCTGAGACAGAGCAATATTTGGCAATTTGTTTAGCTTTTCTTTTAGACATTGCAGCAATTCTTGCATTTGTATACATGGCCAAGACTTCCGAATACAAGTACACCATATCTACACCTATACCCAAGGTCGGCCATCACACTGAGCAGTGGTTGGTATTTGATATACTTGTCCCGGAAGGCCTGGTCCATGTACAGATCAAAGGTACAGCCTACTTCTATGACCAGCACCTCCCTGTGGCCATGGTGTCAACAAAAACAACATCCGGTGTATTTGGTATGTTAGCAAAGACATACAGCATACAGCACATACAGTATGTACACTTGCCTATACTGGCATCTATAACTGTATAGCTATAGACACTATTAGGAATGTCTGACCACTAAGTGTGTCTGACTCTTAATTAATAACCACCAAAGACCTGTACGGACTACAGCGTATGACGTATATCATGCCAGTCATGATACCTTGTGTATACCGTTTACTTTTACTCTTAGTCATAGTATAATATTCAGATTCAACTTCTTTATTGCCTATATTTATTGTAACACATAATATAACCAATAGCGCATACAGACCCTCATTTGCACCTTTGATTACACTGTTATTTTTCTCCTCATATTTTTATATTCAGATCTAATTCTTCTCTTCCCCCGCCCACCATATCTGTAGCCTACCTCCCCATGCTGCTATGATTTCCCCAAGGGGATGAATAAAGGAACATCTTATCTTATCTTATCTTATCTTATCATATCTTATCTTATCTTATCTTATCTTATCTTATCTTATCTTATCTTATCTTATCTTATCTTATCTTATCTTATCTTATCTTATCTTATCTTATCTTATCCATGAAGCTAGCATTCCTGGCCCTAATGGAAAAACTGGATACTGAATACCCTGAAGACTCTGGCAGGAGCACTCATTCAAGGGTACTACGACTATGTTTGCACCTCATGGTACCAAAGCACCTCAAAGGCACTAAAAAACAAATTACAAACATCTCAAAACAAACTGGTCAGACTACTGCTTGACCTGACTCCTAGAACCCACCTCACCCCTGCCCACTTTGACAACCTAGGATGGCTTAGAGTAGACAACAGAGTACAGCAACTTGCAATGGGCCTGGTCTACAAGATACACTACACCACTCAGGTACCCATGTACATGTCAAAATACTTCCCAAAGGTCAGTGAATACCACGACCACAACACCAGAGGGAGCTCCACAAATCATGTTAAACCCAGATTCGGCTCAAACAAGGGACTAAACACGTTTCGCAATTATGCCACATCAATGTGGAACGCCCTACCCAAAGCTGTAAAGGAATGTGAATCACTACCCACCTTAAAAAACACTCTCAAAGAACACCTACGGGAGACTGCAATTCGAAACTGGCCCCTACAAATGTCCTAACCCAGTTGTACAGTAAATGACCATTGGCTTTGTCAGTATTCCAATGTACAGTGTACAGTGTCCCCCACCCCCCCCTACCCAACCCCCCCCCCCCACCTCCAATGTACAGCCCCCCACCCACCCACCCAACCCCACCCCACCTACCCAACCTCCTCCAATGTACAGTTTCTACGCCAAATGTATATACACTCCTTTTCTGGACACTTTTGTATCACAAACAGTACTGTATTTGCAAATCTGATATGTCATAAATGTATAGATGTAGCAGTACTGTCTATCTGTATGTCATGTATGTCATATATGTTACGATGAATTGAAAATGGGGGACCCTGGTGTAAACAAGTCGAAAGTCTTTCTCTGGTCTGCATCCCCTTAACAATTGTATGTATTGAGATGTACTGTACTGTACCCATTCTGCAATCTGTTAATAAACTTTTCAATCAATCAATCAATGATGAATTGAAAATGGGGGACCCTGATGTAAACAAGACGAAAGTCTTTCTCTGGTCTGCATCCCCTTAACAATTGTATGTATTGAGCTGTACTGTACTGTACCCATTCTGCAATCTGTTAATAAACTTTTCAATCAATCAATCAATCAATGGACACAGTGGAAGAGTGTGGTCAGTCAGCATTTTGTATTACAGCATCCGTCTTTGAAAATAACTCTATTATCTGCATTGAAGTCGTCTTTTTTGGACAATTTCACAAAGGCAGGCCGTCTATGAAGTTGAATGTATTTAACAGAAGCAGCTCAGAGACGGAGAGTGTATCAAAAATGCAGGCAGACTCATGAAACGCTAAATCTGATTGGAGAGAAAGTGCTTAGCGGAGGAACACGGGGCGTCGACCTCCTCACTTCTACCACTTGACTTGAGTCTAAATTTTGCCAGTTTGTCTGCTAATGTCATAATTGAATAAGAACACAGAGGCAGAGCGGAAGACATGGTGAACGACAAGTTGGGAGCTTTTAAAGAGTTAGGCTACGTAATCTAAAGCTTAACCTCTGCAACCCCTGTAAAGGCTCAGACATAGTCTACAATTACAGGGTACGTCGTACGCCAAGCGGACAGACAGTTTGCAGTCCTTTCATAGTAGCAGGCGTACCAGCGCTTTGATCCACCAGTTCCCTTCGATCAGAGGACGTGCCGAGCTCAGCTGTATTGTATAATTCCTATATTTATACAATTCCTAATTATTGTATAACCTATAATTCCACACAGGTCCAAGAGTTCTATGGGGCAAAACTATATACGGCAGGAGTTATATGGAACCAATTACCCAAAGCACTAGCTACGGAAAGAGGCTCTAAGACCGCTTTTAAAAAACGTGGTTGGCGTCTGCCTCTATGGGATTCTCATAGAAGCAAGGAAGGATAGGATGAGTGGTTAAAACTGATGTGTAAATGTGTGGTTACAGATGGATCTTTGATTTTATTATTAATTAGACCCAATAATACTCAAGACACCACAGGACAATATACTTCAACAATATACAATCACAACAAGACAATCGGAAAGAATACAAAATTATAATAAATACATAAAAACAACATAAATACAACATAATAAAAAATTAATAAAATTATATTATTACAGACACCACAAAAGACAATTCTTCCCTCACCCCCCCCCCCCCCCCCCCCCCCCCCCCCCCCACTCCCCAGGACTCCTCAGGACCAACATCCCGATCCCGCTTCCCAACACAGAGAGGAATTGGTATCTATCTTCTTGTCTGACTCTGGAGAAGAATGTAAGCACATTTCAAGGCAACATGTAGGTACCCACTGACACAAATACAGTATAATGGAATATAATGCAGAAAATAATTCATTCTGAATAGAATTTATTCTATAGTTACAGGTAAGAAGGATATATAAATGTTTGACTCCCTTATCTTTTACCTCGTTTCGGGAGGGGGTTGTCTAACGGAACGTAGACCAATCTCAGTCACTCTTATTGTCTGGGACCAAATTCGGTCACGCCCCATTTTGCGCGACATCCAGGCTTTTTTTACCGTCAGCGTTTTGGAATTTCATGTCGACAGGTAGATGAAGTGAAATTATACTTATTTTAGAATATATATATATCAAATTTCATGAGTATTCATCTATATTTAGTCATCTAAAGACCATTAGATATGAACCTATGTACCCGTAAAAAGTGGGAATCTCTAGAATGTGTTTTGGGCGACAGTGTTTACGGAAGTGCGGGTAGCCTCTCAGGTTGACGTTATACTATAACTTACACAACACTTTCTGTTGTCAGTAGATGGCAGCATTGGTTTAAAATTAAAAAGTGAAAATGTGAAAACTAGAAAAATTAATACAATTCCCAAGACCTTTAGCACAGGTCACAGGTCACTGGGACGTGTCTATTCTTTGACGCGATCTGAACAGCGCTAAACTATTAATGGGACCTGAGTACAGTGATCGAGAATGGTCACCCAATTATCTTAACAAAAGTGCATCATTAGCATTATGTTTATTGTCTAAACGGGAACATAATGGTACAATTTAAGATTTGAATGTTATCCGCATATAAAGGACAAATTAAACATCGTTAATTTGTAAGAAACCTCAATGAAAACGGCGCAGGGTAAGTTATATTCGCTATTGTTATGAAAATGTGATAGAATCCTATAAAAATGTGGACGCATTTGGTCACAGTGACATTATATTTTTTGAGGGGGGACAAATTGATCTCTTCTCAATATTAAGGGGGACATGTCCCCTGCAACCCTCCCCCCCTAAATCTATGCCTATGATGGACCACTTTGTTGACCTATCGCTGACGAGTGGAAATGTCCACGGTGAGAAGGGCCTGTGCTCCTCTGTGGGGGATAAGATCTCGCAGGAGGCACGTCTGTCATGCTCCTCCTCACTGTCCCCCATTCAAGGTTTAGAGCCAGAGGACCCTTTCCATGAGGTAGCCTCTTACCTGTCGACCTCTTGACCCCTCAAGTGGATGATGGCTGGCTTGGCCTCCCGTTGCCTAACGACATCAGAGGATTGGCGAGAGGGGATTTCACACAGACCCTGTGTCAGGCTGCCAAACCCAAAGAACAGCTACAGGCGTCTACAGGATGTAGTTCAGGATACTACAGGTATCTAACAGGATGTAGTCAGGATACTACAGGTCTCTAACAGGATGTAGTTCAGGATACTACAGGTCTCTAACAGGATGTAGTCAGGATACTACAGGTCTCTAACAGGATGTAGTCAGGATACTACAGGTCTCTAACAGGATGTGTGTGTGTGGGTGTGCGTGTGTGTGTGTATGTGTGTGTGTGTGTGTGTCAGGATACTACAGGTATCTAACAGGATGTAGTCAGGATACTACAGGTATCTAACAGGATGTAGTCAGGATACTACAGGTATCTAACAGGATACTACAGGATACTACAGGTATCTAACAGGATGTAGTCAGGATACTACAGGTATCTAACAGGATGTAGTCAGGATACTACAGGTATCTAACAGGATGTAGTCAGGATACTACAGGTATCTAACAGGATGTAGTCAGGATACTACAGGTCTCTAACAGGATGTAGTACAGGATACTACAGGTATCTAACAGAATGTAGTCAGGATACTACAGGTCTCTAACAGGATGTAGTCAGGATACTACAGGTATCTAACAGGATACTACAGGATACTACAGGTATCTAACAGGATACTACTACAGGATACTACAGGTATCTAACAGGATGTAGTCAGGATACTACAGGTATCTAACAGGATGTAGTCAGGATACTACAGGTCTCTAACAGGATGTAGTCAGGATACTACAGGTCTCTAACAGGATGTAGTACAGGATACTACAGGTATCTAACAGAATGTAGTCAGGATACTACAGGTATCTAACAGGATGTAGTCAGGATACTACAGGTATCTAACAGGATGTAGTCAGGATACTACAGGTATCTAATATTTCTATCTATAGTATAGACGGTCATAAACGTTAACGAATGCTATAATAAGTCCAACAAATTAGTATAAACAGTACTTACCTGGTCGTTTCGAAATGCACAGGCAGGCGCGGATTCCCCGGAGAAATTAATTCTTTGACCGAACGCTCTGGGAAAAGCTACCAAAAAACTCGCCCGCCGTTTTGGCGGCCGTTTATATAGTTCCTCTGAGTCCTGCGGCGTAATACTTGGTGGGGTGGTAGTGGTAGGTCTTCCATATAAAGGCTGAAGAGATGGTGTCCCTCCGCTTAAAACTCGACAAATAGGACCTTAATCCCCGACCGCTCCCCATGGATCGCGCCGGCGAACTCTCGACTCTTGAGAGTTAAATTGCACCAGATTGATGCATTTAAATGTTAAACGCGTGCCCACCTTAAAGGGTTTGGAATCCCCCCACCATAGTTTCACAAAATAGGGGCCCCAAAACAACATTTTGCATAGGACCCCCAAAAATCTAGAAACGGCCCTGTGTGTGTGCACAAGTGTATGTAAGTGTGTGTGTGTGTGTGTGTGTGTGTGTGTATGTGTGTGTGTGTGTGTGCGTGTGTGTGTGTGTCTGTGTGTGTGTGTGCGTGCGTGCGTGCGTGCGTGCGTGCGTGCGTGCGTGCGTGTGTATATATTCTCCGTCTTTAAATGATCAAACTCAATCTTTTTTATATAAATTGTCCACTATTTCTGACTTGAAATGCATTTGATTGCGCCTCAACTCTAGTCAACTCAACCTGACTGTGTCCAACTCAACTAGACTCGACTCGACCGCGAGGACTTCCCTCGCCATGGTGACACAAACAGGAAGTGAGACACATAGGGCTGCTATGTGTTGCTGGTGTCAGTGTGACTTCACTGTGGCCAGAGAGATGTTAAAGGAAGGTACGATAAGAAGATAGATACCAGTTTCCTCTCTGTGCGTTCGTTCAGTAGAAAGCTATCTGGCTGCATGTTAGCCTAGCTTAGCACAATGAATGGAAGCGGACAGTGGCGGTTAGCCTAGGCATTGTCCAACTAACACCTCTCCCGAAGGCTAACTGGCACTGTCCTAAAATGTTGGCGTGTTCCTTTAACACCACATTCATATTCTCACGCAACTAACTGCGCAGCCACCGGTCCATTCACACATACACATATATACATACACATACATACACATACACTAATATTGTATATTAGTACACTGCACAGTATTGTATATTGTATGGTAACTACGTCTATTCTGCATCGAACATTGTACATATGTCTAAACTGAACACTGTGACCTTTTTTTTACTTCTAATTTTACTATGTTTTTATTTCATACTTATCTTGTCTTGCACAGTCTCTGGAGCGCAACAGTAAGAAGCATTTTGTACAAAAGTATTCTGTACTTCTGTATGACAACTATTAAAGAAACTTGAAACTTGAAACTTGAAACTTGAAACACAGTCACACACACACACGCACTCGCACGAACACGCATCAAACACACACACACACACACACTGTGACAAGGCTGGCCATACCTTGTGAATAGAATAGAATAGACGTGAAATTAGCACATAAAGTGCAGACATATAAAATCCGTTTTTTACAGTGTAGTAGGGCTGACCCCTATTAGTCGATTAGTCGACTAATCGGTCGAAAGGAGCCGTAGTCGACTGCCAACCTCTTAGTCAAAAAAATAAAAATAAATGTATACATTTTAATTTTAATTTAAATTTTTGTATCATTCTTTCCAAAAGAAAAGAGGCCTAGAAGCGTGGCTAACGCTAATGGCACGCATACCAGAGGCTACCTACAAAAACAGGCACAGAGGCACTGAAAGAGGATTTCACCCATCTAATGAACACACTAGACTAGACAAATATCAAGATGTATCCATCAGTGGACCAATTGCATGCTTTTGCAGAGGACAAGAAGCCTTCAGTCGACTCCTTCAGACATTAAGCACCCCCCACAGCCCAAATGGCATGATAAAAAAATATATATATATATTATATATATATATATATATATATATATATATATATATATATATATATATATATATATTTTTTTAGTCGACCAATAGTCGACTAACGGCACATTTTTGCCAATCATAGTCGACCATCCGAATCCTTAGTCGGGGACAGCCCTACAGTGTAGTCTACATTGTAGACTAGTTGAAATATTTCATTCCCCACCCCTTCCCCCCTGTTTCCCCCCTCTCTCTTCCCCGAGGGTACACTCAGAACTGTTTCCTGCTCATCATCAATGATGTTCTCTAAGGATATAGAGTGCTTTCTCAGCACAACCCATGCCACAACCATTAAGCCACACAACTAATGTGAAGTGAATGTAAAAAATAAATAAACTTATATTCAAAAACAAACTCCTTTGCTTTGGCTGCACTGTGGAGTAGGTTTCAGTGTGTATTTCAGGGCCTGTACAGACTAAAGTGTGACCTCATTACATTGACTATCAATAGATAAACTGTTAAACTGACCCTAGATCAACTCTGCCCCTAACATGAGTATTAATAGATAAACTGTTAAACTGACCCTAGATCCGCCTATAAAGGCAACAATCATATCTGTACTGTACTGTACAGTAGTGACACCTACTGGAGCAAAGCAAACTAATGAAATGATGCTGTAGAAAATAGCCTGGTATCTCATTCTGTAAGGCTGCTCTTTCTCGTCACTAGGGGGCACTCTTTTCAAGCTAGTTATGGTTCAGTGACAGCACTGGTAATGGTGTGAGTCTCCCATTCCTCTCTATCTGCCTGCTTCTCTCTCTCACTCCCTTCCTCACCCTCTCTCCCTCCCTCCCCCTCTCTCTCACTACCTCCCCTCTCCCCTCCCTCCCTCCCTCCCTCCCTCCCTCCCTCCCTGAGTTTTAGTAGAATAGAAAAGACATGAATGATGAAATGAGCACATAAAGTGCAGACATACTATAAAATCACAGTTTTTTTTACAGTGCAATAAAATAGTTCTGGATTACTGTTTAACAGTTCAAAGTCTTTACCTTCTGTTTGGTATCCACAGTTCGGTCCTGACAGTCTTCCCTCTTGTTTGTACCCACTTTGACCCTTTGAACCTCCCACTCAAGTTTCAAGTTCAAGTTCAAGTTTCTTTAATAGTTGTCATAGTAAAATACAGAATACTTTTCCATGAAATGCTTTTTTCTGTATGAGCTCCTGAGAGTGTGCAAGATAAAAAGTATAAAATAGAAAAAGTCAAGAGTACGTAAACAAAAAGTGTTCAGTCAATCAATATACATATATACACAATACAGAGTAAAAAAAAGAGTAACAGTGAGGTACAATGCAGCAATGGGATCAGGCACAACTTAGGGTAAGGTGCAATGATTTATAAATTGTAGTGCAAATCTCTTTGCTAATAAATATAAGGTGTGTTAAAGTGTTTAAAGTGTTTAAAGTGAGTAGAGTGGGTGTTACGGTGAGTGTTTATTTAAAGTGAGTGTGTGCGTGTGGATGCGTGTGCTGTGAGTGTAGATGATGGGTTGTTACATAGTGTCATTGTCGTTGAGCATCCTGATGGCCTCAGGGCAAACCTCCCTCTCAGGGCGCAGTTCCCTCTCTCAGGGATAAGACCATGTTTCTCATGAACCCTGTTTCTTGCCACATTGCAAAGGAAGATTTAGCTGTTTGTTTCTGCTCCTCTGCAACATATCCTGACATGTGATTTGTTTTGACAGCTTGGAGAGGGTTAAAAGCCCCATTATCTTTGTTAAGTTTAGCTTGGAAAGGCTTCCTTTGTGCAATAAGAGCCCGGCTACATTGATCCGTCACTCAACGGGTTATAAACTTGATGGAAGGCATTACTCTCCGTTGGTTTGTTTTCAAATTAGATCCTGCATTCCTGCATTTGCAGAAATAACATAGGTAAAGTTCCAAAAATTCATCCTCTCTGGACTCTTCTGTCCGTCTAAAAAATGTACGTAAATCTGGCGGAAAAGGACACATCATCATCAGCTCTCTCCAACAAACGGATACCCATTGAAATATAATTAAAAACAGACCTAGACAGACGGACACAACGGAATAACCCTTTCACTACCACACTACCAAGGGTTAACCCTTTCACTACCACACTACAGAAGGTTAACCTTTCACTACCACACTACAGACGGTTAACCTTTCACTACCACACTACAGAAGGTTAACCCTTTCACTACCACACTACAGAAGGTTCTGTATCATGCTAGCTTCCGCTCAGCGTCATATTGCATATATCTCGCTTCAGCGTATATACACTGAATACATTTAAAAATGTACCTTTACATACCAACATCCGTCTGACCACACCCCCATCTGCTACCTATATAAGCAGGGGTGGGGCCACACACTCATCTCCTTCTCAAATTTCACCACAAGGAAGTGCCTGTTATATACATTCACTTGACGTGGGAAAGAAAGTATTTATCTGAGGAAAGGAAAACAGAAGACAAGGAGATACGTTGACATTATATCTTTATTTTCTCTCTCACTATTTTCGAGAAAATACAGCGATATTGTCTTCGTCACTGGAGTGTCTGGAAGATGATGATCATTCTGACCTCCACCGGCTTTTTCGTATTAGGGGCTCGCGCCGCTGATATACTCCCCACCTGCAGTCCTCCTTGCTGCGGCTGGATAGGTATTGAACCTCCGGTCATACAGCTGGACTGTGGGAGGCACCGGCTGTTGTGAGAAGCTGTTTTGCTTCCGAGCTGGGTGAGTAATGTTTTGCTTGCAAGCACTAGTTGTCTGTTAGTGCTATGGGGGCTAGCTGACAATTTTACGAAGGCCGGCCCCAGATTGAAGTCCTCTGCTCGGCTTCTTAAGCGGCGGACGGAGGATCTTGGTCTGACGCCCATGATGGTCAAACTAGTGGGCCGCGACCGAGACCTGGTTGAACCCGGGATTCTCTGGACAAGCGGATGCTTCTCTGTCCCGTGCAGGCCCCATCTTTCACGTGAGTGAGAGTACACCCTAACGAGGAAATGTGGGCATGGATCTTCATTATCGGGAGATCCATGCTCAAGTCGGCTGCAGCCCGGATGGGAATTGTGCCGGCTCCGCTGTATGTCTGGTAAATCACAGTTGAAAACTGTGTTTGACATTTCTTTTTCTCTTCTCTCTTAAGGATGAGGAGGGTTTCAGACAGCGGCCTGTCTGAAGTGTGGCTTGTTATGTCGTTGTGTACAGTTCAGGTGATAGCTGCTTAGCTTGCATGCTAGTTTGTGGCCTACTGTTGTTAGCCAGTCAGCTGTTAGCTGCGGCGCTAGCTCGTTGTGTTCACTAGGTTAGGAAACGTTAGCTTGCTGCTATCAGTCGAGAGCGGCTGTTAGCTTAATGCTACACTGTTGAACGTTACTGTGACTATAACATGCCTTAAACACTCTGACTACGACGTCATCTTTGACAGAGGATGTTAGTCGACCCTACACCCGGGTGCCATGCCAGCGAGGACTTCGTCAACATGGAGAACGGCGGCTGGGTGGCGTAGCGGACATTACCCTCGTCACCAACGCAGGAGATGCTGCGTTCGACTCGGTGTCCCGTTGACCAGTGTTGCAGTCCTCTCGGCCTGCGCTCAGGGTGAAGGTAGGAGTCCTGACCGGACTTTAAACACTTCTTCTTTTCTTCCCTTCTAAATGTTTTGTAATAACGATGTTTCCAAAACATGTGTTGCTGCAATACATTGAGGATACGACGCGTGTTGTGTGTGAATTGTCTTGTCACTGGTATAGCTTCTCTCTCCATAGTAAATCGGCGTTGTTTTTTACATGTGTAAAAATGAACTGGTTAGTTGTGATGAGAACATGTGTGTTCATGTAACGTTTGTAACGTGGGTGAACTCACAACTAAGAGGGTTAGTTAACCTGTGAAGCTATGCTTAGTGACATGTGATTGAGGAATGAATCTTTTTCTCAGCCTGTGATGACAATGAACAGCATGTTCACATATTAACAGGAGTACCTGTTCAACCTGGTCGTATCAAGGGTAAAGTAGGAGGGGTGACCCCCCCGGTTTCCCTGACATGTTGTTTACAATATATTGTGTCACTGTGTTTGTGGGGATACGATGTAACCCTCAGCTTAAGTTGCTGGGGTTGTGCTTCCGCTTGAGAAACAATTTTTTCCTAAAGAAAAGGTTGTTTGGTCACTTATCATGTGTGCTTAGCAAGGTCTGTGGCCAATACATAATCGAGGCCTTGTGTCTTCTCTCGTTATGAAAAACGGCGTTCCTCTGTAGTAAGAGTGTACTTTTGCCATTTTTTGTTGTGATGAAGGGTTGTGTGTGTCGTTGTGATCTACAACTGGGTTAGGTTTGGCCCACAGAAGCACATGTGTAAGTCTGGACCGGGGCTCTTAAAGGGGCCTCTCTGTTCTGTGTTTTTTCCTTAGTAAAACTCAGATAGAAGGTTAGCACATGAGCTATGTGAAGCTGTTAGATGCTTCATGCAGCATGCTATGACTGGGTCATGCTCTACTTTGTCATTACATCGTATCAGGGGTGAGGGGTCGTAAAGGGGTGAACTGGTAATCCTTTCCTCCCCTTTTCTGATTGGTCAGGGGTTAAAACCCCCTGTCCTTCAGGGTTCCTGTCACGTTGCTGTTCGGCACATTACAGGGTAGGGGGGGGGGGGGGGGGGAGTTTCCTGGTCCCACGCCCTGAAAAATTGGGCGTGTGCACCGCGGAAATTCCCCCGCCATAGAGTCACTGAGCGCGTCTCTATTGGTAAGACTTCCGTGAGTTGTTCAGGTTCCATGTTATGGATCTGTTTCAGGGAGTTGTCAGAGCTCCTCCTCACGAAGCTCCTCCTCAGGGAGAAGTGCCTTCTGTGAGTTCGGATTCTCCTTCCCAGTGAGGGAGCCTCCTCAGAGTTTCAGAGCCTCCTCCTCAGATTGTCAAGGTGAGTAGAACTTCAAAAAGGAGTTCTGCTCTATTGTGTGTGTATTCGATTCAATTCGATTATTGAGTGTGTATTGGTTCAGTGCCTCCTCCTCGGAGAGCCCTAACCCAAGTGTTACATAGTTCAATGTTGCAATATTTCTTTTCAATCTATACAGCTCGCGTGGGAAGTCTCTCTGGGGATTCCCGTCTCCTCCCTGTGGCGAGGGTGGCGGGATGTAAAAATGAAAAAAAAATTTACCCTCAGCCGCGTCACGTGGGATTCATGTCAGTCTGTGTTTCTTTCTTTTTTAAATAAAAAGAGGAAAGAACATGAAGCACGACGGCTCCTTGTCGTTCTCCCAGGCGACTTGGAGGAACCATGTCTGGTGTCTTGTTAGACTATCTATTGATGTTTCAAGTTCAAGTTCAAGTTTCTTTAATAGTTGTCATACAGAAGTACAGAATACTTTCATACAAAATGCTTCTTACTGTTACGCTCCAGAGATTGTGCTAGACAAGATAGTATCAAATAACATAGTATAGCATGTAATTTAGAAGAAGAAAATGAGGTCACAGTGTTCGGTATAGACATATGTACAATGTTCGATAGATGTGTTTGGGTCTCGACGCGTACATAGTGCTGGCTCGGGGTGTTTCTGATAAGAATCACGCATGAGGCTGGTACGCCTTGGTTGCTCGTTATTAAAACAGCGTTTTTATAGGGCAACTGGGATGGAGGTTTTCTCTTCAGAGCGCCTGTTACTAGGTCTCGACGAATTCTCGTTCATATCTGGGGGATGTTAACGGAATAGATCAAAACATAGGTAGAGGGGCCTGGAATAACCTTTTTTTGAAAACTGAAACACTTGTACTGCGGTATAGCCAGTGTATACCCGCAGGTGTGTTTTGGAGTTTTCTCTTGAGGGGTTATAGGAACAAAAAAGGGAGGTAGGGACCGCACTCTGAATATCGTTGTTTTTTATTTTCAAAGGACACAAAACGTTTTCAGCCATCCGGCCTTCATCAGTGTGTGGTTATAGGAACAACCACCGCATGTGGTACCAAGAGGGTGGTTGATTCCCTGGTGTGGTGGAGCGCAGTCAACTCCCGGGTTACCCGGTTGAGTGTGCCCCTGCACGTTCATGACGCCTGCTAATCGTGTCAGCCTTCTCTGCCTCGCCCCCTCTGGGTCGGGTTTCTTTTGGTGGAGGCTTTGTCATGGTGCGCAACAATGCCAGCATACGCCCCTTCCGCCGGGGTGCTGTTTTCAGTTGACCCCTTTGGCGCCTGTCTTGTCCACAGTGCTCCAGGCTCGGGTCAAATGCCTGCTGCCTGGATTGAGAGACCGACCCCTTCTGGTGGTCGTCTCCCCGGTGCGCTGCCTGCTCCCGCTGTAGTGTAGCCTCTTGAGTGCTTCGAGTTACAGCCATGCTGACTGCCTGAGTGTGCCAGGGTCAGTGTGCCAGGCGGCGTGCTAGTGGGGGGAACGGCCCGCTCTTGGAGGGGCCCTGTCCGAATACGCTGGCGGTGTGGGGGGCGGTGTCACTAAGTGACCGCCTGGTGTGGCGTCATTGAAGGACTGCTCTCCGGGGGATCCAGTCCCTTCAGTGGGTCTGGGTCTTCCTTCGCGCTCCGCTGCTACGGCCTTGCCACGGGGTTGAGTTTGCTCTCGACCACGTGATTTTGGGGGCGGTAACGAGGTTTGTTCCTTCCGTTCGTTCCCTGGTGGCATGCGGGTTGTGCGTGTGCGTAGTCGTGGGGTCAAGCCACGGTCTGCTCACCCTGTGCGTTGAGTTGCTCGAGTTTCTCTTCGCACGGTCGGATCCGTCTCCCTCCCGTCCTCCAATAGGGAGGGTATCCTCCATTAGGGAGGGTCGGGGGGCTCGGTCCTCTCCGGTCTGATGGTTGTGGGGGGCCTCAGCGGGGTACATTTGTCGAGCTTTTAGCTCCCGCTCAGCTCCTGTTATGCAATATGACGCTGAGCGGAAGCTAGCATGATACAGAACGTAAGGTTATGAATATAACCAAGTTCTGTGAATGCTAGTGACGCTCAGCGTCTAGACACCACTGCGGCCCTTGATTTTTCATTGTGGTGAAATTTTTTGGGAAGGAGATGAGTGTGTGGCCCCACACACTCATCTCAGACGGACGGATGTTGGTATGTAAAGGTACATTTTGAAATGTATTCAGTGTATATACGCTGAAGCGAGATATATGCAATATGACGCTGAGCGTCACTAGCATTCACAGAACTTGGTTATATTCATAACCTTACGTTAACCTTTCACTACCACACTACAGACGGTTAACCTTTCACTACCACACTTCAGACAGTTAACCCTTTCACTACCACACTACAGAAGGTTAACCTTTCACTACCACACTACAGAAGGTTAACCCTTTCACTACCACACTACAGATGGTTAACCTGTTTTTTAATGTAGCTGGAGTGTAATGCCGGTCAGCAGAACCGGGTCTGGTCCAGCGGTGCACAATATCAGACAAGGATGGGCTTAGCGGTAAAGAGGCCAACCGGTAACTTAAAGGTTGCAGATTCGATCCCCGCCACTAACAGGAGGGTGTATTCCATGATGTGAGCTGGCGACTGAAGGGTGGCTGGTAATTATAGCTACGGTGCTGACCATCCTGCCTAAGTGCCCTTGAGCAAGGCACGGAACCCCCAAAACTGCTCCAGGGGGCACTACACTATGATTCTTACCATAACCGTAACCTTAACCTGACTGGAGAGCTCACACCCCACCAGAACCTCAGATAGGGATGGAAATTTCATCCAGAATGTCTCCCTGGCGATGATCATTTGAGATTGTAATTGTTAGACTAGAAGTCTTTATTTGTCATGCAGTTTAACACACACACGCGAGATGGGCGACCCACAGGAACACACACACACATGCACTGAGTCGCCGA
Organism: Notolepis coatsorum; assembly: GCF_963971535.1. Lineage (NCBI taxonomy): Eukaryota > Metazoa > Chordata > Actinopteri > Aulopiformes > Paralepididae > Notolepis > Notolepis coatsorum. Next base: position 12,558,732 of record NC_140179.1, on the reverse strand, counting down.
TGAAATGTCTCTCTGCACTTTTCCCATCCCGTTGTCCTTCCCCCCATGGGCAGCCGGGAGCAGATAGGGTGTCAACGTGAGCCGCGCCCCCGGGGACCAATCCAAGTGCTCCTGTCCGTCTTCGTCACAGCGTTAGCGATCTGTTGTGCATGTTTTTCCATTGGGTTTATCTTATCGGGGGGGAAACCCTTGCGAGCACGGGGAGAACATGCAAACTCCACACAGAAAGGTCCGGGAGATACCCCACCTGAGTACCTGGCATCATGGAAACCTGGTCCCCAAGCGGGAATCAAACCCTGGACCTTCTTGCTGTGAGGCGACAGTGTTAACCACTACACCACTGTGCCGCCGTGTATCTTTGGATGGGAAAATCAATTCAGATTCTATGGTTTCCTGTGTCTGTATGAAGGCATGAATGATTGGTTGCATGTGTTGGGAAGGGTGGGTTCTATAGCTCAAACTTAGTCTTTGTTTTTCCAAAATGATTTATGGCTACAATGACCCCAAAGGTAAAACCGCCTTTGAGGCGTGTGCCAAGATTCTGTTTGTATAATGGGTTTGTTGCTCTTGTCGTGATTGCATGTAAGCAGCGTGTGCATGTCTGTTTGTATGTGGATTGTGTGTTCTCAGGGGTTAGGCTTTGCAAATAAGGCCTATAATTTATCTTACCGTAGGATGAATTCATACAAGTTCTGTGACCTCTGTAAACCTCAGTCTACATGCCAAACATTGATACGGTACATTTCTGAATGTCTCAAGATGGTGCCTAGCCAAAATAAGAAGATTTCACATTATTATTAGTGACGTTTACACAAATCAATCTTAAGAAATATACGCACCAGTTAACGTCTCACTTTAGCTGAACTCACTCTACTAATCTGTATAGGTTATGTCTACTGTATATAATGTCTATTGTATGTATGTATGTATGTATGTATGTATGTATGTATGTATGTATGTATGTATGTATGTATGTATGTATGTATGTATGTATGTATGTATGTATGTATGTATGTATGTATGTATGTATGTATGTATGTATGTGTGTGTGTGTGTGTGTGTGTGTGTGTGTGTGTGTGTGTGTGTGTGTGTGTGTGTGTGTGTGTGCATGCATGCATCATCATCATCACTGTCAGTATTTACATAGGTGTGTGTGTGTGTGTGTGTGTGTGTGTGTGTGTGTGTGTGTGTGTGTGTGTGTGTGTGTGCACGTGCGTGCGTGCGTAAGCTGAGTGAAAGATGATACTTCCCCACTGCTTACTGTCAGTGCTGTTGATGAGCTGTGTATTTGGCTGCAGGGAAAATAGCTCCCACAGACACAAATTCACATACACACACATCTGCAAGCTGTTAGCAACCATCTAGTGTTCATGAAGGGGAATTCTTACTCCTACAGTATTTTCCAAGACACGCACACAACACACACACACACACACACACACACGCGCGCGCGCGTGCGCGCGCACACACACACACACACACACACACACACACACACACACACACACACACACACACACACACACACACACACACACACACACACACACACACACACACACACACGCACACACACACACGCACACACACGCACACACCCACACACTCCGCTCACCAACACCATGTGAACATGTATTCAGGGGTGTAAAGTACTTGAGTAATTGTACTTGGTTAATACTTAAGTACTCCCCATCAATCCCCATCAATGGAAAATTAACCCGCCCATACCCATGCTGACTGGTCCTTGTGCAAGACTAGAAAGCGGGGATCTTTGATTAAACACCTGCTATCAGAAGAATAGACGGTCAGAACAAACGTTTTTACTTTTTAGTACTTAAGTACATTTAAAAGTAGAAACGTTTTGACTTTTACTCAAGTGTGTTTTTAGCCAGATACTCTGACTTTTACTTGAGTAGGATTTTGAGACGGTATAATTTCTGGGTACGTTTTAAACCCCTGCTGCTCATTACAGCAGAGGTCTGACTCACAGGATGTTGACTGTGCATATAATTCTCCCATTGGTTGACTGTTTCAGTATAATTCTCCCATTGGCTCCTCAACTTCCACTCACTGTTTCGTTCCCCCCCCCCCCCCTTCTTTTTATTGTTTTCAGAATCAACAATAACAACAACAACAACTACAAAAACAACAACGCGTATTTGAGCTAACAAGCTACTCTCTCATGATAGAAAACTTTGACAAAGAAAGATTTCTCCCCCAACGCTATTTTGCAAGTTAGCATTTTGTGCTTACAGCGCCACCCTAAAATAGATGATTATTTTGAGAAATAACTAAATAATAACAACCCATAGCGCTTTTTCCCGTTAGCGCACAATGACCATGCATTCTGCCACATGTCTGTCCTGCACTGGCATATTGCAAAACGTAGTGTAGAGACAGGTCAGGCCAGCAGATTGGCCCTCCTCCCTGACAGGACTGCAGTAATCAAACAATAAATTTAGTAGAGCAGTGTGGCTACATGGTAGAGCAGCATGGGTAGAGCTTTGGGCTCATGATCGGAAGATCGCAGGTTCAAGTCCCGGTCAGGCCGTGGTGCTGTTGTCCAGCAGGGAACACTCACAGCACAACATAAACACACAGAATAATCTAGTCCATCGGTCAGGAGCTTGGTTAGTGTGGGGGTGGAAGGGGGAGAGGGGGGGCCAAGGGAGTTCAGGGTCCGAATGGCGGTGTACAGTTTGTGAGAGCAGTCCTTCCGATGAGACATTAACCTGACTGAATTTAATCCTTAAAGAACCCAGGGCGTCTATCGGAGATAGGGATATATGTAAATGAAAAAATATGGATATGGATATATTATTAGAAGATTAAATAATTGGTTGATATAAACATAGATAATGTATGAAAAAGCTATTGTATATTATGCTGTATTGTATTATGAATTGATTAGGAGTATGTATTGTTGTATTGTATTATGAATTTGATTAGCAGTATGTATTGTTGTTTTATTAATTGTCTGTATGCCATGTGATTGTTTGTGAGTGTATAAGTCTGTAACTAGGGATGCTCGATATTGGCTTTTTTACCGATACCGATATTCCGATATTGTCCAACTCCAATTTCCGATACCGATATCAACCGATACCGATATATGCAGGGTTTCCCCCCAAAAAAACGGAATAATTTCAGGTAACTAATAATTTCACTGGATGCATTCAAAAGGCTTTCTAAATGTAAGCATTATCTGTGCAAAATATGATCATTAAAAAAGTTAAAATTAACATTTTAAACCAACATGCATACTTTTGACAATAAATAAAATAAGAATTGGTTCTTACTTGCTTGCCTGGGTAAATAAAGGTTAAATAAATGTTAAAAAAAAAAAAAAATTGTTATTGTTTTTTTTTCTTTTTTTGCCGATACCGATATTTTCCGATATCACATTTTACTGCCGATATCGGCCGATAATATCGGTCGGCCGATAATATCGGACATCCCTATCTGTAACTGTATTTTACGTGTTATGGACCCCAGGAGGAATAGCCACATGTCTAATGGGGATCCAAATAAACTTAAACTTAAACTATCCGGGTTGTTGCCTGATGTTAAATTTCACTTGTATAACATTTGGACAGTCGACTATATGCTCATGGTTCCATCGTTCATTTGTGTTTGTTTTTCTGATGTTGTTTTCGTGGGAGTTCTTCCCTCGTTTTCACTGGTGATGTCAAAGGTCAGCCCTTCGAGACGTGTAACAGCGACCGAGGGCAATACAAATAAACTTGACTTGACTTTGATCCCTCTCAATACATTAATAGGCTAATAAAAATAATGTGAAGTGGAGGAGCGAAACTGAACAGAACGCCCACTTTTATAAAAGCTTGGTAAATGAGAGCCTCTGTGTGTGTTTTGCACAACCCCCCATAGCATAGTTTCTGTTGCCATATTGCTAGTATGTCCAAGTCAGCTAGACTGAGATTCCCAAAAGCCTTTTAGCACAGAGATCCACTGCCAGAAAAGACCGTCTTTCTTTAGCGATATGATGGTTTTTGGGACCCGACACAGCGTGTGTGTGTGTGTGTGTGTGTGTGTGTGTCACAATGACAGTAATTTGGCTTGTGGTCAGTCAGTTGGCAGGTCGCTCTCCAGTGTAAACGGTTGAGGGTTGAGCTCCGACCCTTTTTTCTCCCACTTCTCTCTAATCTCACTGTTCTCTCCAGACCATACGGTTTGTGTTCCCTGGCTGTGTGGCCCAACGGGATGCAGGTGTAGAGAGAGAGAGAGAGAGAGAGAGAGAGAGAGAGAGAGAGAGAGAGATAGAGAGAGAGAGAGAGAGAGCGAGAGAGAGAGAGAGAGAGAGAGAGAGAGAGAGAGAGAGAGAGAGAGAGAGAGAGAGAGAGAGAGAGAGAGAGGGGGTAGCGGTGGGTGGGGGGAGAGAGGGGGGAGGGAGGCAGAGAGAGGGGTGGAGGGCTTACACACATACATTTGCTTGAAAAGGTAGTACAGGATACAAAACTACTGAACTGAGAGAGAAAAGAGGGTTGACAGCATGGCTGACTAACAAAAAAAAATAGACTTGAACATAAAACTAAGAGGCAATAAACAGAACAGAATAGACACCGAAACTCCACTAACAAAGAACACACTATAACTATAGGAACACTGACACCACTAAGACTGGACAGAAAAACAGGACTGAAATACACAGATGGTTAATTACAAGACACACCTGGGCTGATTACAAACACCTGAGACACCTGGGAGGAACAGACTAATAAAGAACTACAGGAAACTGAAACAATATGGCGGCTGGGTGGCACAGCGGACACTGCGCTCGTCACCAACGTAAGAGACACCGGGTTCGAATCCGGCTGTATGCGTTGCCTCCGGCTTGGGCCGGCCGTCATACTAACTCAATTGGCAGAGTTAGCGGGTGGGAAGTCGAAGGGTGGTAGTCTGGTCGTTGTGAACGGCGACTCCTACAGGTCGGTTGGGGCACCTGCACAGCAAAGTCAGGAAAATGGCGGGGCAGTGTGAGCCTCCTACACGTTACTCCTCGCCAAATGAGAGTCCGTGCTGGCAGGTGAAAAGATGTGACAGGCTGCCTCGACATGTATCGGAGGGGACATGTGATGCAAGGCTTCTATCCTCCCTACAACCGGCCAGTGGGGGGCATATGCGAGCAACGTTCAAGACAGGGGAGGGGAGAATTGGCACGAGAGGTAAAATTCGGATGGGGAGAAAAATCACAGAAAAAAGGAGGAGAAGAAGTAGATACAAAAAAAAGGGAAACTGAAACAAGGAACTACAACTATGAAAAACAAGACGGGAACAAAATGTGACCCAGCCCAGAGACTCTGAACTTCCTCAACTGTCTCAGGTGGTAGAGGCGCTGCTTCGCCTTCTTTACGACTGAGTCTATGTGTGTTGTCCATGTCAGGTCCTCTGAGATGTGGACCCCCAGGTACTTGAAGCTGCTCACCCTGTCCACGGTAGCCCCGTTTATCCTCAGTGGTGTGTGTGTCCCCTGCTGTGTTCTTCTAAAATCCACGATCAGCTCCTTGGTTTTACCAATGTTCAGGAGCAGGCTGTTGTCCTGGCACCAGCGTTCCAGTACCTCAACCTGCTCCCGGTAGGCCTTCTCGTCGTTGTCAGAGATCAGCCCCACCACCACTGTGTCGTCCGCAAACTTCACTATGGAGTTGGAGCTGAACTTGGCCACACAATCATGTGTGTATAGTGAATACAGCAGGGGGCTCAGGACACAGCCCTGGGGGGACCCGATACTCAGGGTGATGGTGTTGGAGGTCTGACCCCCCCACCCTGACCACCTGGGGCCTTTCACTCAGAAAGTCCAGTATCCAGGCGCTCAGACCGGAGCTCAGACCCAGCTCGATCAGCTTGTCCACCAGTCTGGTGGGGACTATGGTGTTGAACGCTGAGCTATAGTCAATGAACAACAGTCTCACATAGCCCCCCCTTCTAGCAGTCTAGGTGAGAGAGGGTGCTGTGCAGTACTTGGGATACCGCATCGTCAGTGGACCTGTTTGGCCTGTATGCAAATTCCATATGGTCCATATTGCTGGGGAGGGAAGCACAAATGTAATCCTTAACCAGCCTCTCAAAACATTTCATGACCACAGAGGTGAGTGCCACCGGTCTGTAGTCATTAAGACCTGTTGGGGAGGATTTCTTTGGTACCGGTATTATAGTGGACACCTTGAAGCAGGCAGGTACCACGGATTCAGCCAGGGATAGATTAAATATGGTGGTGAACACTGGGGCTAGCTGGTTAGCACAGGACTTGCAATAATCAGTGTGACAGGTCCTTCAGGTCCTATTATTGTTATCCCATCTGGGCCAGCTGCCTTTCTGGTGTTCACCCGCATAAATGCTCTTCTCACACTGTGTTCCGTCAATGAGAGAGTGCCCCCCCCCCCCCGCGGATGCCCCCCCCCCTCCACGACGGCCGGCGTGTCAGTGATGTCGTTAGCTGG
>NC_140179.1:12442274-12547274 GCF_963971535.1 Notolepis coatsorum | reverse complement strand
TCATGAAGGAGTTTATTTCCACCACTCCTGAACGCAAGACCACCTTCTGTGTTTTACCGTCTTCGGAATAGGTAATGTGTTATTATTATTATCGCTCCTGCAGCTATTGTTGTTGCGACAGTGACACAGAGGGCGCAACAGCCAGATGGGGTAAGCTGGGCTGTGATGTGTGCATCAGAACGCTCAGAGCGCGGAGTTGGGCAGCTGTTTTGATTGAAAAGTTTGATTGAAAAGTTTATTAACAGATTGCAGAATGGGTACAGTACAGTACAGCTCAATACATACAATTGTTAAGGGGATGCAGACCAGAGAAAGACTTTCGTCTTGTTTACATCAGGGACCGCCCCCCATTTTCAATTCATCATAGTATCCTAGTGAACGAGAGTGTTGGTTATGACTGACAGACAGTGGAGCTGTTTGCAGATAGCGAGCATTTTGACGTGTTGCGTGGTGGCGATGTCTCGCAGACAATACAACTACAAGTATAATTACATAATATATATATTTTATATAAAAAAAAATATATATATATAAAAAAAAAAATTATCAAAAACGATCGATATCTCAGCACCCCCACTCCCCGCGGACTTCTCGCGCCCCTGTTTTGAGCTGTTTTTCTTATTATTATTATGGAGTGACGTGGTGTGGCAGTGAAAGGGCTACACAAGAATGTGTCCCGCGGCGTGACTGGACTCTCTGTCTGTGAGTGACTCTGCTTTGGCCCAATCACATTCCCCATCCACAGTCTGCGAATCAGAGGCAGAGTAGGGCGGGTCTTCACAGCACGTCATATGACATATGCGCCAATCGTGTGACAGCAGGGCTCCGTTGTTATGTTCGTCTGAGAATTCCACCCCAAAACGCTTGTCTAAACGAAGTGAAACCGCAAGAAGACTTTTGCGGTTTCTGTTCAGACTTCCACCCCAAAACGCTTGTTTAAACGTAGCCTCAGTCAAAATACTGTCTACCGCTAAAAACAGCACATCCAATTGCATTGAAAGCATCTGGAATCACAACACTAGCCGACGCTTCGACTAGATACAGGAAGACTCGGAGGCCAGCCAAACAGCAAAAGAGAGAGATTGTTTCTTTCCCTATTGATTAATGTATATTTGATGGTGGCAGAGCAAAAGCTCTTATTTGCCAGATTTACAGTTAATTTACATGTTAAAGAGAGACTGATTGTATGTTTATAGAGAGACATTTATAAAAACAATTTAATAGTTACAGTTGATATAATTGAATAGTTCAGCCTGCATTTGTTAGATGTGAATAGATACACTGGTTTTGTACAACCACTGGCTGGCTGCTCTAATGCTGTGAGCATCATAGACTGTTGCTTTACCATACTTGATGGTACAGAAGCTGAAGCACTACTTTAACAATTTACGTTATGTGCAGAGAAACAAGTTAAAAACAATTTATGCACTTTCAATAAAGCGTTTAAAAAAAACTGTTGGGGGAACGACGACGACTTCGTAACCTAGTTACTTTCAAAGTAACTAAGTTACTCTGATAATCAAGTAATCAGTAAAGTAACTTGGATTACTTTTTAAAGGAGTAATCAGTAATCGGATTACTTTTACAAGTAATCTGTGGCATCACTGCTCGCAAGGCATAACATAGACTGTAGTGGCCGCTTGTCACTCCCCAAATGTATCGACAAGCGCCACGATGCACCCACTTAGATATTTCCTACTCAGCTAACAAAGTTGTGGATGTTGAAAAAGGTTGAATGTCCAAGCTGTATCTGAGGAACGTTTGCAGGGTTTATTGTCCAAAGGAAAGATGAATGATGATGATGGTTAACAGAACAGTTGTCAGTTGTTTGTTTAGATAAGCAGTTCCAACAATGAAAGCAGGTTTGAAAGCGTGAATCCTCGGTGCATAAAGCGCACTGATTAGCAAGGTCTCTTATAATAGAGGTGGTGTGTCCCCTAGTGTTCAAACATAAATACAACACCATAGATAATACAACTTTTAATATGTCGGTTTTGGCTTCTACATCGATATTGCAGCTTCTCAGTGAGATCAGACTACATGGAGAGGACTCCCTCCCTGACAGAGGTTGGTGCAGGGTACACTGAAGGCACTCGCCGCATCCATGGAGTAGGCTTCGCTGTGAAGTCCCAACTGCTGCAACGCATCCCAGAGTCCCAGTGTGGGAGAGTTTCAGTGATTTATTCCTGTGTCATCATCAAATATCCAGCATGATGTCATCACAGACGCCAGACTCTCTCCCACCACCTCTCACATGACAGAGCAGATGTTTTTCACCTCACTCCTCTGCCTCTCAGACACTCCAAACCTAACAAATTGCAAGCTTAGAGAACCATTACTCACATATATATATTAGTGCTGTCAATCGATTAAAATATTTAATCTGATTAATCGCATGATTGTCCATAGTTAACTCGCGATTAATAGCAAATTAATCAAATTTTTTAATAATTTTTTTTAACTACCTTAAACAGATCTTTTTCAAGTTCCAAGTTTTAATACTCTTATCAACATGAGAGTCAACAAATGCTTGCTTTATGCATATTATATATTTTTTGAAAGTTAATCGTGAGTTAAAAAAATTGTGGCGTTAATAGAATCGTGTTAACTTTGACAGCCTTAATATAGAGAGAGAGAGAGAGAGAGAGAGAGAGAGAGAGAGAGAGAGAGAGAGAGAGAGAGAGAGAGAGAGAGAGAGAGAGAACGAGAGAACGAGAGAGATAGTGTGAGAGAGAGAGAGGAGAACGAGAGAACGAGAGAGATAGTGTGAGAGAGAGAGAGAGAGAAAGAGAGAGAGAGAACGAGAGAATGAGAGAGATAGTGTGAGAGAGATAGAAAGAGAGAGAGAGCGAGAGGGATCACCATCATCATTTATTTATTCGTACATGGAATTACCACAGTCCAACAGTACATATTAATATAACTCACCAAATCCCATGGCCGAAAGGAACAGGAAGAAGAAAAATTCGTATATATACCTGCCCCTACACACATACAACACACCGATAGACTTATTGCGGAAAACCAAACAGAATATACCCATTTTGCAAAAATGGAGACATCAACACAACTAAATTAAATCAACATAAATAAACCCATTTTGTGTATCTATCAGTCAAATTACATAATTAGGTTCATTCATTTACACACACACACACACACACGCACGCACGCACGCACGCACGCACGCACGCACGCACGCACGCACGCACGCACACACACACACACACACACACACACACACACACACACACACACACATGTATCTATACATTTATATAATGTATTATTCTATATTATACTTCTATATACTATATCATTTTTATTTTATTATAATATAACTAAATCATAATATTTATACTACACCATATTGGTACAGTATTATACAATATTTTAATATATTATTATTCAATGTTACGCTGCTATATAGCTACTATATTACTCCCAAGTTCAAAGTAACGTATCATGACTTCTTGGTAGCTTTGAGTATACTGTGTATACAGTATGGCAGTACAGTTTTGATGTACTGTGACAACAGGTCAATATCTACTATGACCAAAGGGGTCAAAACATGATGTTGAGTAATGCCATTATCTTTAGTGAACCTTAACCACCTCCAAATCCGGCTTGGATGATCTGATAGCAATGCTAATGTGCATCTCTTGTTTCTCTCAGAGAAACATCAACTGGTCAGCCAAATGGGGAACCCCCCCATCCAACGGAGAGCTTCAGGCAGGGCTGCTCTCTTTCTCCTCTCACATTCCAGTGAGGGACATGGTTCCAGTTTAAGTTGAACTTTTATTAATCCCCTTGGAGAAATTATTCCTCTGCATTTGACCCATCCTAACTACTTAGGAGCAGCGGGCAGCCACAGTGCAGCACCCAGGGACCTACTCCAGTTGTAATGCCAGTACCTTGGTCAAGGGACCAACTCCAGTTGCAATGCCAGTACCTTGGTCAAGAGACCAACTCCAGTTGTAATGCCAGTACCTTGATCAAGGGACCAACTCCAGTTGTAACGCCAGTACCTTGGTCAAGAGACCAACTCCAGTTGTAATGCCAGTACCTTGGTCAAGAGACCAACTCCAGGTGTAACGCCAGTACCTTGGTCAAGAGACCAACTCCAGTTGTAATGCCAGTACCTTGGTCAAGAGACCAACTCCAGGTGTAACGCCAGTACCTTGGTCAAGGGACCTACTCCAGTTGTAATGCCAGTACCTTGGTCAAGAGACCAACTCCAGCTGTAACGCCAGTACTTTGGTCAAGAGACCAACTCCAGCTGTATTGCCAGTACTTTGGTCAAGAGACCAACTTCAGCTGTAATGCCAGTACTTTGGTCAAGAGACCAACTGTAATGCCAGTACTTTGGTCAAGGGACCTACTCCAGTTGTAATGCCAGTACCTTGGTCAAGAGACCAACTCCAGCTGTAACGCCAGTACTTTGGTCAAGAGACCAACTCCAGCTGTATTGCCAGTACTTTGGTCAAGAGACCAACTTCAGCTGTAATGCCAGTACTTTGGTCAAGAGACCAACTCCAGTTGTAATGCCAGTACTTTGGTCAAGAGACCAACTCCAGTTGTAATGCCAGTACTTTGGTCAAGAGACCAACTCCAGTTGTAAAGCCAGTACTTTGGTCAAGAGACCAACTCCAGTTGTAACGCCAGTACCTTGGTCAAGACACCAACTCCAGTTGTAATGCCAGTACTTTGGTCAAGAGACCAACTCCAGTTGTAACGCCAGTACCTTGGTCAAGAGACCAACTCCAGTTGTAATGCCAGTACTTTGGTCAAGAGACCAACTCCAGTTGTAATGCCAGTACTTTGGTCAAGAGACCAACTCCAGTTGTAACGCCAGTACCTTGGTCAATGGCAATTGCAGGAAACCTAACATGCATTTTATGGTGTGGGAGGAAACCGACGCAAATATGGGGAGAACATGCAAACGCCACTGCTGGGGTTTGAACCCAAGACCTTCTTGCTGTGAGGGAAGAACCACTACTCCACTGTGCTGAACACCTCTGGATGACACATCTTGATTCAAACACAGGTCTCCCACATGGGAAATGAAGACTTTTAACATGTCTATTTTATCATGTCTATTTTATGTTTATTTTATTATCTTCTACTTATTTGATTTACTATTGTATTCTTGCACAATCGAAGCGGGCATGGCCACCCGCATTTCACTGTATGCCCTGGTACCAGTGGCGGCTGCTGACCAAATCTTTTGGTGAAGCAAAAAATATATTTTTAAAACATCCCCCACTGTGTGTCAGTGGTCAGTGGACACAGATGAAAACATATTAACATTAGGTCATGGCGCACCTGACCAGACACAGATGCAAAAAAGTACATATTCGGTGACGGCGCACCTGACCAGACACAGATGCAACAAATTACATATTCGGTGACGGCACACCTGACCAGACAGATGAAAACATATTAGGTGATGCGTGACGGCACACCTAACCAGACACAGATCAAAACATATTAGGTGACAGCGCACCTGACCAGATCAAAACATATTAGGTGACAGCGCACCTTACCAGATCAAAAGATATTAGGTGACAGTGCACCTGACCAGATCAAAACATATTAGGTGAAGGTGACAAGGAAAAGGAAAGATGAAATTACCTACCTGGGTTCCATCCTAGAGGCAAATCTTTCCTGTTACAAAATGGGATCCAATGTAATAAAACTAAGTCAACCAACGAACTAGATTCCTGTACCGGATCTCCTCTCTGGTAAACAAGAATACCTTGAAAACTCTAACAGGAGCACTCATTCAAGGGTACTACGACTATGCTTGCACCTCATGGTACCAAAGCACCTCGAAGGCACTAAAAACAAGATTACAAACATCACAAAACAAACTGGTCAGACTGCTAAAACCCACCTCACCCCTGCCCATTTTGACAACCTAGGATGGCTTAGAGTAGACGACAGAGTACAGCAACTTGCAATGGGCCTGGTCTACAAGATACACTACACCACTAAGATACCCATGTGCATGTCGAAATACTTCCCAAAGGTCAGTGAATACCACGACCACAACACCAGAGGGAGTTCCACAAATCATGTTCAACCCAGATTCGGCTCAAACAAGGGACTAAACACATTTCGCAATTATGCCACAACAATGTGGAACGCCCTATACCCACAGCCGTAAAATTATGTGAATCCCTACCCACTCTCTCTCTCATTAAACACTTAACTGTGTACTAGGGCTGGGCGATTCTTGCTAAAATGTGAATCACGATTTTTCTCTCTAAGAATTGAGATCACGATTCTCTCACGATTCTTATTTCTTCAATAACATCATTAAAAAAAAAGAAAAAAAATTTAATAAAAGAAAAACCGTCATAACTTAGAAATTAGATTGCATAGGTCTATGAATCGAGATTGTGATTTTATTTAGATTAATTGCCCAGCCCTACTGTGTACAGTAAGTTAGCTTGGTGATCATCATTGTCCAGTGATTGTGCCAACATGTTATGGTTTGTAACCGACCCCAATCGCACAACACAAGACAGGTATGGTGGTTTGCCAAGAAACAGATATTTATTGTGAACAGGGAAAAAGGGCACTGTCCCTTTAAGGGAGAAAACACAAAACACTGGAATAACACAAGAGGGGAAGGTAAAGTGCCTTTAAGAGGCGGGCAGGAAAAGGGAACACCTTGGGAAAGTAAGGGAACGCCTAAGGGAAGGTTAAGGGAACGCCTTGGGACAGAGGAACTAGAGACTAGGTAAACCAGGGACAAGGAGAACTAGGGAGAGAGGACTAGGGACTAGGAGAGCTAGGGAACAGGAGAAACGGGGACTAGGGGAACTAGGGACAAGGAACTAGGTGGAACTAGAAGGGGAGAACTTGGGACCAGGAACTAGGTGGAACTAGAAAGGGGAGAACTAGGGAACAGGAACTAGGTGGAACTAGAAGGGGAGAACTTGGGACCAGGAACTAGGTGGAACTAGAAAGGGGAGAACTAGGGAACAGGAACTAGGTGGAACTAGAAAGGGGAGAACTAGGGAACAGGAACTAGGTGGAACTAGAAGGGGAGAACTTGGGACCAGGAACTAGGTGGAACTAGAAAGGGGAGAACTAAGGAACAGGAACTAGGTGGAACTAGAAAGGGGAGAACTAGGGAACAGGAACTAGGTGGAACTAGAAAGGGGAGAACTAGGGAACAGAGGGGACTGAGGCCCGCGGAGGCGGGCTGGGAAAACGGGAGGAACTGGGAGGACTGGTGGAAATCATCTGGGCCGCTCTGCAGGACAGAGGAGATAGTTAATGCACAAAAGGGAAAAAACAGAGCAGGTGCAGAACAGTCCAAATAACAAAGTGAACAAAGCAATAATATCTTCGTGTGACAAACACACAGGGGGAGATGTAAAGTCCAAAAATACTATTCTAAGTGAGAACCAAAAACAGAGTGGGAGATGAAATGTCCAAACTAATAACTAAGTGAGAAACAAAGGGGGCAATACGCTGGGGAACAGCAGCGGGACGAGGGCAAGGGGCATTACGCTGAGTGAGTGACATCACAATCAAAACTCACCCAGGCGTATGCGTAAAGGTACAGGGACAGCTGCGGGAACGGGGGGCAAGGGCACTACGCTGGGTGAGTGACATCACAATCAAAACTCACCCAGGCGTATGCGTAATGGAACAGGGACAGCAACGGGGCGAGGGCATCGCCACCGGGTGGCTGGCTGTCCGAGCCGAGGAACAGAGCGCTGGAACAACGGCGGTGGCGAGGATGTCGTCCACCGGGTAGCCGCTGTCGGAGCCGAGGAACAGAGTGCGCGCCACACCTTGGTGTGCGCGTCGGAACAGTGGCGCCTCGGGGTGCGTCTGCGAGGAGGAGTGTGCCAAGCACGAAGGTCTGGAAGATGCGCGTCAGTGCGCTGGTACGGAGGAGCGTGCCAAGCTCGAGGGTTCTTGGAAGATGCGCGTTGCGCGCTGGTCTGGAGAGCGTGCCAAGCTCGAGCGTCCTTGGAAGATGCGCGTTGCGCGCTGAGGACTGGAGAGCGTGCCAAGCTCGAGCGTCCTTGGAAGATGCGCGTTGCGCGCTGAGGACTGGAGAGCGTCTGCGCTGGTCTGGATGTGCGTCAGGACGAACAGCTGCGCGGGGGTCTGCAGTGGAACGCTGGGGTGCCTCCCGTGGAATGACAGGGAGCGCAGACCAGTCTCCCCCACAGGCAACGGCGACAGCTGGCGAAGGCTGGAGCAAACATCTCGACGCCGGAGAATGGAACAGCATAGGCAGACAGAGGATCTCCCGAAAGAGTCTAGATGTTTAGAGAATATGACTCGGCAAGTATACAACACGACCCCACGCCAAAACGAGGGGAAGCGCCCTGGTATTTAAAGCCCACAGGGGGACTAATTAGCCTGCCACCACAGGTGCGAGAGATAATAGAATATCGAACAGGTGTGGCCACTAAGGGTAAGGAACGAGAGGGTGGGGGCTAGAGAGAGTGAGTGAGAAGGGAAAATAAACAGTATAGAAGGGAAATAAACAGTATAGGCTTAAAGAAACAGAGAAAAGGTAGTGAGCAGCGGGCAAAACCTCACAGTATCCCCCCCTCCAACGGGAGCCACCCGGCGACCCAAAACAAATACAGACAGAGTGGCAGGGGGCAAAACAAGAGGTACTGGCCAAGCCAGCAGGGGAAGCCACCACAAGAGTGGGGCTAGCAAAAGAAACAGGGTCGCCGAGGGGTAACTGGGGGAACTGGTCTAGAGGAACTGGTCTAGAGGAACTGGGTCTAGAGAACTAGTCTAGAGGAACTGGTCTAGAGAACTGGGCTAGAGAACTGGTCTAGAGAACTGGTTTAGAGAACTGGTTTAGAGAACTGGTCTAGAGAACTGGTCTAGAGGAACTGGTCTAGAGGAACTGGGTCTAGAGAACTGGTCTAGAGCAACTGGTCTAGAGGAACTGAGGGGCAAGCAGGGTAGCAAAGGGGTAACCATGGTAGCACCGGGAAAGGGCTAGCAGAGGGAAGGTTGCTGCCAGGGCACTGATAGCTACAGGGCCTATGCTAGCTGTACTGCTACATCAACATAGAGGCTGCGCTAGCTGCCGAGCTAGGCTAGCAGAGGGAAAGGGTAGCTGCCAAGGCACTGATAGCTACAGGGCCTATGCTAGCTGTACTGCTACATCTACATAGAGGCTGCGCTAGCTGCCGGAGCTAGGCTGGCAGACAGGGCTGGACCAGCATGAGAGAACAAGCTAGCTGGAAGGACAGTCCTAGCTGTGTGAGAAAAACTGACCTTGCTAGCTGAAAGGGCAGTCCTAGCAGTGGGATAAACTACACAAAAAAAGTGGAGGCCATGCAGAGGGACCGGGTTAGCTGCTTGGGCCTGGCTAGCTACAGGGCCTATGCCAGCTGCAAGGCTGCATTAACATAGAGGCTGTGCTAGCAGCCGGGGCCAAGCTAGCAGACCGGGGCCAGGCAGAGGGAAACTGGGTTAGCCGCCAGGGCATGGCTAGCTACAGGGCCTATGCCAGCAGCAAGGGCTGCATAAACATAGAGGCTGTGCTAGCAGCCGGGGCTAAGCTAGCAGACAGGGGCTCTGCTGAGGGACTGGGTTAGCTGCCAGGGCATGGCTAGCTACAGGGGGGTCAAACAGGGCAAAACGGGAAGCAAACAGGGGAGCTAACCGGGGAGACTAACAAGCTAAACAGGGGAGTAACAGGCTAACAAGGGAGCTAAACAGGACTAACAGGGAAGCTAAACTGGGCAAACAGGGAAGCTAACAGGGCTAACAGGGGAGCTAGAGGGGAGACTAACAAGCTAACAGGGGAGCTAACAGGGCTAACAGGGGAGCTAGAGGGAACAAGAAAAAAAAAAAGGCAAACTCAACATACACCGTCTGTGCTGGCTGGGGTCGTCGATTTGGTGGGGTCGTACTGTTATGGTTTGTAACCGACCCCAATCGCACAACACAAGACAGGTATGGTGGTTTGCCAAGAAACAGATATTTATTGTGAACAGGGAAAAAGGGCACTGTCCCTTTAAGGGAGAAAACACAAAACACTGGAATAACACAAGAGGGGAAGGTAAAGTGCCTTTAAGAGGCGGGCAGGAAAAGGGAACACCTTGGGAAAGTAAGGGAACGCCTAAGGGAAGGTTAAGGGAACGCCTTGGGACAGAGGAACTAGAGACTAGGTAAACCAGGGACAAGGAGAACTAGGGAGAGAGGACTAGGGACTAGGAGAGCTAGGGAACAGGAGAAACGGGGACTAGGGGAACTAGGGACAAGGAACTAGGTGGAACTAGAAGGGGAGAACTTGGGACCAGGAACTAGGTGGAACTAGAAAGGGGAGAACTAGGGAACAGGAACTAGGTGGAACTAGAAGGGGAGAACTTGGGACCAGGAACTAGGTGGAACTAGAAAGGGGAGAACTAGGGAACAGGAACTAGGTGGAACTAGAAAGGGGAGAACTAGGGAACAGGAACTAGGTGGAACTAGAAGGGGAGAACTTGGGACCAGGAACTAGGTGGAACTAGAAAGGGGAGAACTAAGGAACAGGAACTAGGTGGAACTAGAAAGGGGAGAACTAGGGAACAGGAACTAGGTGGAACTAGAAAGGGGAGAACTAGGGAACAGAGGGGACTGAGGCCCGCGGAGGCGGGCTGGGAAAACGGGAGGAACTGGGAGGACTGGTGGAAATCATCTGGGCCGCTCTGCAGGACAGAGGAGATAGTTAATGCACAAAAGGGAAAAAACAGAGCAGGTGCAGAACAGTCCAAATAACAAAGTGAACAAAGCAATAATATCTTCGTGTGACAAACACACAGGGGGAGATGTAAAGTCCAAAAATACTATTCTAAGTGAGAACCAAAAACAGAGTGGGAGATGAAATGTCCAAACTAATAACTAAGTGAGAAACAAAGGGGGCAATACGCTGGGGAACAGCAGCGGGACGAGGGCAAGGGGCATTACGCTGAGTGAGTGACATCACAATCAAAACTCACCCAGGCGTATGCGTAAAGGTACAGGGACAGCTGCGGGAACGGGGGGCAAGGGCACTACGCTGGGTGAGTGACATCACAATCAAAACTCACCCAGGCGTATGCGTAATGGAACAGGGACAGCAACGGGGCGAGGGCATCGCCACCGGGTGGCTGGCTGTCCGAGCCGAGGAACAGAGCGCTGGAACAACGGCGGTGGCGAGGATGTCGTCCACCGGGTAGCCGCTGTCGGAGCCGAGGAACAGAGTGCGCGCCACACCTTGGTGTGCGCGTCGGAACAGTGGCGCCTCGGGGTGCGTCTGCGAGGAGGAGTGTGCCAAGCACGAAGGTCTGGAAGATGCGCGTCAGTGCGCTGGTACGGAGGAGCGTGCCAAGCTCGAGGGTTCTTGGAAGATGCGCGTTGCGCGCTGGTCTGGAGAGCGTGCCAAGCTCGAGCGTCCTTGGAAGATGCGCGTTGCGCGCTGAGGACTGGAGAGCGTGCCAAGCTCGAGCGTCCTTGGAAGATGCGCGTTGCGCGCTGAGGACTGGAGAGCGTCTGCGCTGGTCTGGATGTGCGTCAGGACGAACAGCTGCGCGGGGGTCTGCAGTGGAACGCTGGGGTGCCTCCCGTGGAATGACAGGGAGCGCAGACCAGTCTCCCCCACAGGCAACGGCGACAGCTGGCGAAGGCTGGAGCAAACATCTCGACGCCGGAGAATGGAACAGCATAGGCAGACAGAGGATCTCCCGAAAGAGTCTAGATGTTTAGAGAATATGACTCGGCAAGTATACAACACGACCCCACGCCAAAACGAGGGGAAGCGCCCTGGTATTTAAAGCCCACAGGGGGACTAATTAGCCTGCCACCACAGGTGCGAGAGATAATAGAATATCGAACAGGTGTGGCCACTAAGGGTAAGGAACGAGAGGGTGGGGGCTAGAGAGAGTGAGTGAGAAGGGAAAATAAACAGTATAGAAGGGAAATAAACAGTATAGGCTTAAAGAAACAGAGAAAAGGTAGTGAGCAGCGGGCAAAACCTCACACAACATGTCTACATTTTCATTTTTTTTATTTTTCCAGATTGTGAAAGTACAGAATGTAAGCTTTCAAATGATGTGTCATACTTTGAAATCTGAGAATGTTATTATTGTGATGTGCTAATTTTAAATCTTGTAGCAGTCTTTTTTTCCCAGGGCCTGAAGCAGAGAAAACAGCTCTCAAAGATTTGACACCTACGCCAGGTTTCTGCTGGGCGTAAACAATACCTCCCAGCCACACCTCTCCCCTGAATAGTATTAACATAATTAAGTGCTGTGACAGCCATGCTGTCATGACAGATCAGATACAAAATTTAAAAAAATTCGCCGTCGACTAAAGACGCACTTCTTCAACCATTATCTGAATTAAAAAAAGAAAACAAATATCTAACCCTAACTAACCGTACTGTCATGCACTTGTCCTAATAAACTAACCTACACTGTGATTGATTGATTGATTGAAAAGTTTATTAACAGATTGCAGAATGGGTACAGTACAGTACAGCTCAATACATACAATTGTTAAGAGGATGCAGACCTGAGAAAGACTTTCGTCTTGTTTCCATCAGGGTCCCCCATTTTCAATTCATCATATGACACACATGACATACAGATAGACAGTACTGCTACATCTATACATTTATGACATACCAGATTTTCAAATACAGTACTGTTTGTGATACTAAAAAAATCCAGAAGAAGAGTATATACATTTGACATAGAAACTGTGCATTGGGGGAGGTTGGGTAGGTGGGGTGGGGCTGTACATTGGAGGTGGGGGGGGGGGGGGGTTGGGTAGGGGGGGGGGGACACTGTACATTGGAGTACTGACATACATTTGACATGGAAACTGTACATTGGAGGAGGTTGGGTAGGTGGGTTGGGTTGGGTGGGGCTGTACATTGGAATAGCCATGCTTGGTCTTTATTGTACAACTGGGTTAGGACATTTGTAGGGGCCAGTTTTGAATTGCAGTCTCCCGTAGGTGTTCTTTGAGAGTGTTTTTGAAGGTGGGTAGTGATTTACATTCCTTTACAGCTTTGGGTAGGGCGTTCCACATTGTTGTGGCATAATTGCGAAACGTGTTTAGTCCCTTGTTTGAGCCGAATCTGGGTTTTACATGATTTGTGGAGCTCCCTCTGGTGTTGTGATCGTGGTATTCACTGACCTTTGGGAAGTATTTTGACATGTACATGGGTACCTTGGTCGTGTAGTGTATCTTGTAGACCAGGCCCATTGCAAGTTGCTGTACTCTGTCGTCTACTCTAAGCCATCCTAGGTTGGCAAAGTGTGCAGGGGTGAGGTGGGTTCTAGGAGTCAGGTCAAGCAGTAGTCTGACTAGTTTGTTTTGAGATGTTTGTAATTTGGTTTTTAGTGCCTTTGAGGTGCTTTGGTACCATGAGGTGCAAGCATAGTCGTAGTACCCTTGAATGAGTGCTCCTGCCAGAGTCTTCAGGGTATTCTTGTTTACCAGGGAGGAGATCCGGTACAAGAATCGAGTTCGTTGATTGACTTTTTTTATTACATTGGATGCCATTTTGTCACAGGAAAGATTAGCCTCTAGGATGGAACCCAGGTAGGTAATTTCATCTTTCCTTGTGACAATATTGTCACCCACTGTAACTGAGAAGCCGTCTGTTTTGCTGAGTTTGTTATTTGAACCGAAGAGAATGGACTCTGTTTTGCCCATGTGTAATGATAGTTTGTTGTCGGCGAGCCATATGCAGATTTTGCCTAGTTCCGAGCTGAGGGTTTTTTCAACCTGTAACTTGTTCTTGTCAGAGACCAGCAGGGCTGAGTCGTCCGCAAACAGGAACAAGTTGCAGTCACAAGCTGACGACATGTCATTTGCATAAATTAGGAACAGTAGTGGTCCTAGTATGCTTCCTTGTGGAACACCACAGTTCACTGTGAGGGGGGGGGATAGGGTACCGTTTACCTCCACCATCTGTTCTCTCCCCTCCAGGTAGGATTGTATCCAGCTCACTGATAAACTATCAAAACCAATTGCTTTTAGCTTGTCAATCAGAATGGTGTGATTGACAGTGTCGAAGGCCTTTTGTAGGTCTAGCATGACCATGCCGCAGTATTTGCCCGCGTCCACCTCTTGCTTGATGTGGTCGTTCAAATAGAGAAGGCATGTGTCAGTGGAGTAGCACTCAACACTTTGATGAACATTGTTGCTCAGCTGATAGAGTTGTGCCCTTCCTGATGGCTTGTGGTACAGAACTTGTAAGTCGCTTTGGATAAAAGCGTCAGCTACCGTAAATGACTAAATGTAAATGTAATAGCAGTAGTATGATAATAGTATGTAATAGAAATATTATCATTGCATGACAAATCAGCAGACAATATCAAATCAATTCAAGAGGTTTATTCGTCACATACATACCAGGGCATACAGTGAAATGCGGGTGGTCATGCCCGCATCGATTGTGCAATAATACTAATAATAAAATACATAAACAGGTAATAAGAAGGCATAAGATGTGCATGATAAAAATAGACATGCTAATACAATATACAGTTTCAACTCTGTCATTATGCTATACTACTATAATCTAAACTATACAAGAACCACATCGGTTATTTCCTTTAAAGTGACCTTTCCATTTAGTTTAAAGTGATTTTTCTTTTATTCATCGCATACATACCAGGGAATACAGTGAAATGTGGTTGGCCATGCCCGCTACGATTGTGCAATAAAACAATAGTAATAGTAATAATAATAAAAATATAATGTACATGTACCGGTACACAACAATACAATTATTCTATGTCCCTATGCTATACTAGTACTACTATACTATCAAGTCAAGTCAAGTCAAGAATGCAATAATAAGAATCCAATAGGATGAGAATGCGACATTTGTGCAATAATACAAGTAATAAGAGTAAGACATATCAGGTATATGTACATTTTTACAAAAGCTTTTACTATACAAAAACCACTCCTGTTCTTGTTTTATTTTTTTAAAGTGACCTTACATTGTGAGCGTGTGCAGCATGAGTGTGTGTGTGTGTTCATGTTAAAGTGACTGCTAGTACAGTGTGTGTGTGTGTGTGCTCATGTGTGCTTGTGTGTGGAGCGTTCAGTGTTCAAGACTCTGATGGCCTGGGGGAATGCCATCAATATGTCATTCAAAGTGACCTATGGTGTGTTTGTGTGTGTCTCTGTTCTTTTTGCGTGTATACGGAATGCTCTCTACATTCATGTGTCTTCTACATATCTAACATCGTACAATCTTGTTCTGAGGTGCTCTAGACGTTGGGAGCGGGCATGTAATGTCTTTTGCGGCATCAGAACAGTATTGTCTTATCTCCTTAAAAAGATATTCCTGTCGGTCGTTGTCGAGTCCGGGTGGGGGGAGGACTGGAAAACCAGAGATGGTTGGGTAGCGTTTTGGGTCTTTCAGCAGCTGAAACTTGAATGGATCAGGATCATCACAGTGTAATTTCGCCGTCACCATGCCAGGACTGTTGGCATCGAAGCTGTAATAGAATAAACAACACATTTAAAATATGTGAGAGAGAGAGAGACACAGACAGACAGACAGACAGACAGACAGACAGACAGACAGACAGACAGACAGACAGACAGACAGACAGACAGACAGACAGACAGACAGACAGACAGACAGACAGACAGACAGACAGACAGAGGAGCAAGTGTAGTAATGTGTGAGAGAGAGAGAGAGAGAGAGAGAGAGAGAGAGAGAGAGAGAGAGAGAGAGAGAGAGAGAGAGAGAGAGAGAGAGAGACAGTTGGTAGTGGAGCAGGTGTAGTAAAGCAACACTATCTAATAAACACTAATACAATAGATGATTACCTGAAGTGCTGGTATTTCTTTATTTGTGGGAATCTTTTGAAGAAGCCACCCAGATGCTGTTGCCAGTCATAGCTTTGTACAAACACTGTGCCGTCTTCCAGTCCCACAAGCTGAGGGATATTGACTCCTTTCACCGCAGAGCTTTTCCTCACGATGTCCGCGATGCCTGCCAGGGTGTCGACAGCAGTCTTCCTGTAGACCTGCTTGATCAAACCGAAGCACCAGTCGGGGCCAAACTTAGTGTGGCCTGCAATCAGGAAGTGGAGGCCAAGCTGCAGGTGTTGTCTGTGGATCGTGCGCCAGGCAAAATACCACAAGACATAGTTGTTTTTATTTTGCCCAGAGCAATTGTCGCAGTGCAGGTCGACGTTCTTTTCTCCAACTCCATAGTTGGTGATGTAATGATCCACATAGCTGATAACGGCGTTGCTGCCCTTACCAGTCGACATCCCTTCACCAATCAGGTAATTCACCTGCTTCGTCGTATTGCTGTAACGGCACCACAGGGAAGCTTTGGTCAGATTGGTTGGCAGTAACTTTGCAGTGAAATCCTTGTGACCAGCATGACAACCAGGCAACACAATCGCATGTAGGACAGCATAGTTGATCAGAAATTTCACAACCCGTTTTACGTCAAAAAGAGACAAAAAACGCTTGTGATTTCTCGGTTGTTTCTTCCTCTCACGTGGTGTCAGGCGATCCGTCTTGTAGTGTTTGAAAAGGCTTTTGAGAAGCCCATCGCTGATCCTAAACAAAAATGCAATTTTAATATAGAATACAGTCACTCAGTTCATTCCTAAACTGATATAAAATAAGATAAGATATTCCTTTATTGATCCCCTTGGGGAAATGTTAACAATAGGGAAGAGAATGAATGAATGAAATACACACATTGTTAAGGGGATGCAGACCAGAGAAAGACGTCTCTTGTTTACATTCAGGTGTCGTTTTTAAGAATTCCTACGCTAGCGATGTGCATTACAAAATGGCCGCACAAAAACTACACTTCCCAGAATATCCAAAATGGACGCCCTCACAGGGTAGAATAGCATTCGAAGACTATCTCTACACTTTAAACCTATTTAAACCTATTTAAACCTATTGCTAAACATACATCTACGTCCAATACAATACATCTACGTCCAATACAATATACAATCATAAATACACTTACCCATAAATGAAACAGAACGTTGGACAGCAGACGACAACGTCGTGGAATCTGTATGTTGTACGTGAAGCCACGCGTACACCATTGACTTTCTTTGTCTTTTGCGTCATCTCTGAAACATTTTGGCATGTTCCAATAATGGACAACAGACACATGTCCCTTTCTCTTGGTGTCAACGATGCGGTGTCCAATCTGTTTTGGTAGATTAACTCAACCGACCTTTTTTTTTTTATTAAGACAGGGCAGATCGTTCAGAATTTTCCTTTCGGCGTGTCTGGCACTTCTTTCTGGGTTCCTCTTGTATTTCGCTCTCCACCGTTAAACCAGACATCTTTTCAACTGATCGCATGGTCGATTCAGCTGAAAAGCCCAATGCTACAGTTTCAACGCAAATGTCTCTGTCTCCCTCATCGTCTGCCTCACCATCGTCGGTAGATTCGATTGCATCTGGGACAAGTTCGCCTGCTCCTTCTGTTTCCTCGTCGTCGGATGATACAGCTGGCCGCTCACATGTACTGTCATCGTCGTCACTGTAAACGTAGTCCGTTATGTATTCACTCATTAACTTCGAGGAGTCAATATTTCTTCCATCTCTTCCTCTATTAAGAGCAGCTGATAATCTTTGTGCGGCCATGTTAACGGTGAATGTTATCTGAGCAGCAAGCAACAGGTTCTGTGAATATAAACACAGTGTGGGCGTACCTCCCAAACACGCAGCCTTTCACATGCAAAAATGGGCCAGCCCCCACAGGGCTCCGTTGCAGAGGATCAGACTCTGTCTCAAACAGCCATTTTTAAACACAGATTTCTTACAATTAGAGTTATTATATATCTTCGCTGTTATACTAAATATGTTCTTCAACCCTCAAACTATACGTATATAAAAAAAAAAGAAAAAAAATGAAATCAACTAAAAAGAATTAAAAAAAATACTTTTCCTTTTTGTAAGGAATTCAGGACGCCGACTTGTAGGCACGCTCGCTGGTCGCGGTCAGCTAACAAAATTGGCTAGCTACTGTTAGCATCCAAGCTTTTACAAACACTGTACTTACTTTTTCATCCTAAACTTTTTTTCTGATCCAGATGCATAAGTCCTCTCCATGTTGCTGATTTATACTTCGGTCCTTTGGTGCAAAGTTTCATTTCGCCTACAGTGCTACTGCCTACACAGTAATGTTACTGACTGGGCTCTCCAAGCCCTCTCAAAGCATGGGATAGGAAATGGTGTTCTCTGATTGGCGTAAAAAAAAGTGTCAGAACTGTCAATCATTCAAGCCCCATTCAAATGAATGAGTGAGGTTCGGCTTCACTGGGCGCGCACTTAGACCAGTTACTGTCCAATCAAGGGTGCTATTTCCCCTGCCATTCACTTACATTAGCTAGTGAAGCCACAAAGGAATGTTGCCTCACTAGCCAATGTAAGTGATTGGGAGCTGTGTATCACTTGAAAAAAAATAAAAAATTCACTGGCATTTTCTTTTCACAGAGGAAAATATTTCTAATAATAATTTTCTTTAAATATATATATATATATATATATATATATATATATATATATGTATATTAATAATACATATTTTTTATTTTTTTTCTGTATACTAGTGAAGCACTGCCTCACTAGTAGTCATGCAATAACCTCCACTGCCTGGTACTGTATGTGATCAATAAACCGCTTGAGTCTTGAATCTTGAATCTTGAAGACAGCTACCACTCAGAGAACCTGGTTTTAAGGAGATTGTTAATGGGCCACAGTAGCTTCCCCACAGTTTTTCTTTTAGATGCTATGTCCCACATCAGTGTTGGGGGGGGGGGTGTACTCAGAGAGGGGGGGGGGGTGTACTCAGTGTTGTACGTGGCAGCTCTAAATGTAAGTATATATATTTTTACACCCTAGTTTTAAGTACAGGACAGATCATCTAAGTATAAATGGTTTAACCCTTTCACTACCACACTACCAAATGGTTAACCCTTTCACTGCGACACTACAGAAGGTTAACCCTTTCACCGCCACACGACAAAATGTTAATCCTAGTGAAAGGTTAACCTTCTGTAGTGTGGCAGTGAAAGGTTTAATGTTGTTTTTTGGTATGTCGGGTGATGGTACACCACAGTGGAGAGTGCATATACGGTATCATATCAGGTGAATCAGGTGAAACAGTGTCTGTGGCGTGTGACTCACGGCCTGCTGGACCTGGACTAGACAGGCTGATAGGAGAGTTTAAACACGACAAGGGCACAAACAAGTGACCGGTGTCATCACAACAAGTCTGGAAACGGATTACATGGACCACACACACGCACACACACACACCCACACATACACACACACACGCGCGCACGCGCACACGCACACGCACACACACACACACAGAAGACATCCTTCCAAACTCCACAAACACAAACATATATTATTGATTTGCGTGACTGGCTTGCTGACACAGCTGCACACATCTGTTCTAGAGTTTGACTAGTTGGACAATAATTTGATGAAGTGATGACACCAGCAACCAACACACCAGCTAATTTGTTTAG
Organism: Notolepis coatsorum; assembly: GCF_963971535.1. Classification (NCBI taxonomy): domain Eukaryota; kingdom Metazoa; phylum Chordata; class Actinopteri; order Aulopiformes; family Paralepididae; genus Notolepis; species Notolepis coatsorum. The sequence continues at coordinate 12,527,743 of NC_140179.1, read as the reverse complement.
TCGTCTCTAGGAGAGAGGACTCTATTCATACTTGCAATGAACTTCAGTTGGTAAATAATGTTTCAACATCTTCAGACCTGTTAGAGAAATAAGAGGAATTCCAGAGACACTTCTGTCTTGTAGATGGAGAGTTTTATGCTTACAGTCAGGGACATGCACAGGACTTTAGAGGGGCAGGTGCTCAAAGGCTGAAAAAGGCACGTGCTATTTTTGGGGGCCCTTTTTGGGCGGGGAGGAGCCTTTTTATGCGTTTTGGGTTTTTTTGATGATCAAATATTGAATATTGAACTATAATAATCAGTGCAATGCTAACTTCTTCAGTTCAATGCTACCGTTACCCCTTCCAGAGGGTTACTGGAAAAGATTACACTCCTCCACATACAAATTTATTTGGAATAACAAACCACCACGTATAAAAAGATCCACCGCACAGAGAAATAAAGCAGATGGTGGCATGGCATTTCCAGATTTTTTCCTATATTTTAAGGCGTACACATTAAGTCCATTGACAACATGGTTTGACTCCCAAGCATTAGCATCCTGGAGAAAAATAGAAGAAAACATAGTAGCCCCACATAGACTGAAGGACATAGCATACACTAAACTACCAATCAAGCACTGTGAACGAAAATTTGGCCCCATAATTACTCATGCGATCCGGATATGGCGTGAATCACAAAAAAAAAATCCTAACCCACAAAAATGGCACAATCATACTCCCTTATTCAATAACAATGCACTCTTAATTGGTAAACTACCTATAAGATTCCCTATATGGGAAGAGCAAGGCATACACTCATTAGGGGATGTTTTTAACAAACAGGGTTTTTGTAGTGATAAAGAAATACGCAAAAAATTTAATCTCACCAAGTCCACATGGCTTTTTCACAAACAGTTAGAGCTATGTTTGAAGTCTCACGGTGTTCCATTAGACAGACCAATTGAACACCACAGATACCACAAATTCTTCTACGCAAGAGAGACATCGAGAGGTTTTGTTTCAGAATTTTATCATCAATTACTAACGTCCTCGTATGAAACCCTCCAACTTGACTCTGTCTGGAGGAGGGATATACCAGACCTGGAAAATGACTTTGATTGGCAAGGAGCCTGGGCAAATGTCCGACTTACATCAAGGAACCCGGATCATCAACAAATCAATCTTAACTATATTCACAGGACATACTTGACTCCTATAAGACTGTGCCGAATGGGGCTTAAACAAGATTCCAAATGCACCCAATGTACAAATGGGGACGAAGGGACATTTATGCACATGTATTGGGACTGCTCACCAGTTAAGGCATTCTGGAAAGATGTGACCCAACAAATATCAAAACTCGTATCTTGGAATATACCTGTACACCCCTCGGTATTACTATTGAATGATGTTTTTGAGTTTGTAGTGAATCCACAGCTAAAGAGATTGGTTTTATCGGGTATCACAGTAGCCAAGAAGCTGATCGCATCACGCTGGTTTCAACCGGAAAAAATGTGCCGTAAAGTTTGGTTTCTTACATATCTCGATGTAATTTACCATGAAATATCTACAGCAAGAATTCTGGGTCTCAATGAATCCAAAATGTCAATGTGGTTAGAAGTGGTGGAGAGAATAAAAGCTAGCTTATAATGGTAGTGTCTGGTTAGGTGCGAGGGATAGTGGAGGTACTTCTCAAGGTAGGGTCCGGGAGGGGGGGGTTCGAGCTGAGCATATGTATGTAGGTTTTTTTAGATAACAGGTATTAGGGGTATATCTTATATAAGACAACTAACTAAAATGTGATCTCATTGGATGTGCCCTGACAATTAATGCTTGTATATCTTATCGTGTGTTGTCATGTTTGTTTATATGTTTGTTTAAAAAATAATAAAAAAATAAAATACAAAAAAAATAATCAGTGCAGGAGCTCACTTATCCTTGAAAGACACTTTTATCACTGACTTAAAAGGCCCATACATCTCCATAAATGTTCAGGGCGGAGGGAATAAGTGCATACCCTACAGACCCCAAGTCTGTTAGGACAGCAGACTCGGTTGGCACTGCTCAAAACGTACCTTTTTAAAATAGCTTTTAAATGAATTATTATCTTTATTTCATTGTCTTATTTTTCTTTATTTCTATAAATTTTACTTAAATATTTTATTATAATTTGTATCATTGTTTTATGTAGTTTTTTATCATTTTATTTGTTCTTTTTTAATGTCAACATATTATTTATATTATTCAAATTACCTCAAACATGTTCTGTTGTAATGTCACAGTATGATGTCATAATCAAACATTCTAGAACATTTGTGATGTCACAGTATGATGTCATAATCAAACATACTAGAACATGTGTGATGTCACAGTGTGATATCATAATCAAACATTCTAGAACATTTGTGATGTCACAGTATGATGTCATAATCAAACATTCTAGAACATTTGTGATGTCACAGTATGATAATCAAACATTCTAGAACATTTGTGATGTCACAGTATGATGTCATAATCAAACATTCTAGAACATTTGTTTCACAGTATGATGTCATAATCAAACATTCTAGAACATTTGTGATGTCACAGTATGATGTCATAATAGAACATTCTAGAACATTTGTGTACAGTATATATATTCAACAATTCTCTCAGAAGATCTCAGAAGACCAAGTGATATACAACAAGATATCACTTGTTGTTTCCGGCTACTTGTTTGTAAGCTTGAATATATTCTGTAGATACAATTTAAAATCCTCATATGGAAAAGGAAACAATGTCCTGTACAATCCTTAATGAGCTGCCTCTGGAGGGAAGGTTCTGTGATGTGGTTATTAAAGTCAACAGCACTGAGTTGAATGCCCACAAGGCCCTCCTGTGTGACTGCAGTGACTATTTCAGGTAAGTTTAGCTTGGTTCAGGTTAGCTTGGTTCAGGTTAGCTTGATTCAGGTTAGCTTGGTTCAATAGTCTGCACCCCCTGGGCCCCTTAACAATTGTTTGTATTGAACCGTATTGTCTTGTACCTATTCTGCAATGTTAAATAACGTTTATCCATTCAACTAGCTGTACTATGCTATGGTAGCTAGCCTAGCCGCAATGCTATGGCCGATCCCATTCACGTTAGCATGTAAGCTAACAACAACAGCGTTAGCTTTAGTCTCTCGCTTTCTTGAGAGACTAAACTCTCCGCTCTTGGTGGTACATTGTGTTGATGTTGGTTTCGTTTCATCAATAAATGAGGCAGAACACAGTGAATGTATAATTTTTTTTTTATTGCACTTTGTTTGTTTCTCACTGAAAATAAATGTTGCTTTCGCCCGAGGTCCCGAGGTGATTTAAAGATGGCGGATTCTACTTTGGACTTAGCAGGATGTGTAGTGACGGTTCACGCTTCTCATTGGTTGAAAATGGCCTTCATGTTTGTACATCGCCACCTATTGCTTTAACATTGTACTACATGTATATTACATCAGTTTCTGTGTGATCGTGTGCACTGAGCGGCTGGGAGCGGCTGGGAGCGGCTTGGAGCGGAGGAGAGCTCTCGCTCCGGAGTCGCTCGGACCCATTTTAAAGCCCACTCCACGTTCACTTCAAAATCCACCGCTCCGCTCACATGCTCTGATTACTACACAGGACAGAATGTTGCTTACTGTGTTTACTCATCAGATATCTCTATACTCTGCGTCCCACAGAGCCCTCTTCACTCGCTGGAGCGAATCAGAGAAAGCAGTCTACACTATCCCTGGGGTGTCCCCGGGTATGATGCAGCTCATCATAGAGTACGCCTACACACACGTTGTGCTGGTGACAGCAGAGAACGTGGAAGAGCTTCTGGTGGCTGCAGACCAGTTTCGCGTCACTGGCATAGTAGGAGCGTGCTCTGACTTCCTAGAAGGCCAGCTGTCTCTGGAAAACTGTGTCGGCATCTGGAGGTTTGCGGACATCTACTGCTGCCCTGACCTGAGGCGCGAGGCCCATCTCTTCATCGTGTGCCATTTTGAGGAGATGTTGCGTGTCTCACAGGAGTTTGTGGAGCTGTCCCCACAGCAACTGGTGGACATCATCGAGAGGGATGATCTGAACGTGAAGAGCGAGGAGACAGTGTTCAAGGCCGTCCTCCGTTGGATCGACCACTCCCGTGAGGAGCGTAAAACACACATCCCTTTGCTGCTGCCCAAGGTAACTAATTGTATTACGGATACGCAAACATTGTTGCTAGTGCCTGAGCCACATTTATTTTTAATTAAATTTTTATTATTTAACTTTTTCTTGTTTGTCTGTCTCTTGTCAAGGTCATTATGATTCATGTTACTGTTATTATTGTTGTCGTCGCTGTTGTCATTGTTATTGTTATTATTATTGTTATTATTATTATTATTATTATTATTATTATTATTATTATTATTATTATTATTATTATTATTATTATTATTATTATTATTATTATTATTATTATTATTATTGTACTGTTATGTTCTGTTTTATGTATGAAAATAAAATAAAATAAAAACATTTATAAAAAAAAGAAAAAAAACTAATTGTATTAGTGTGCATTACATTAAAACAACACTAGGTTCCCTAGTACAGTGGTTCTCAAACATTTGGGTCCAAACTATTCCCTAGCGACAGAAACCATCTACAACTGATGTCTAAGTTGTACCCGCTGTCTGCTTGTCTCTTCCCAGGTTCGCATGGGCTTGATGAGGCCTGACTACTTCAGGAGCAACGTCCAGAACAACCCTGTGGTGAGGGACAGCCACGACTGCAGGCCCCTCATCCTCAGCGTCCTGAACCCCCCTGGCTCCGACAGGCTCCCAAACCCCATGACCCGCCCACGCCGGCCCCAGGAGTTCCTATTGGCCATCGGAGGCCGGGGTAGCATGAAGGCTTACAACATCCGAGCCGGTGGATGGATGGACGTGAGCGTTGAGTGGGAGAGTCCCCGGGCCTACCACGCCACTGCTTATCTCCACGGTCTGGTCTACTGCGTCGGCGGCAAGCGCTCCCACAGAGAGCGTCTCAGAGGTGTGAGCAGGTTCAACCCCGTCACTCGCAGCTGGCTGCAGGCGGCTCCCATGCACTCACGCCGCTGTCATCTCAGCGTGGTCGTGTTGGACGGCTGTATCTACGCCATGGGAGGGTGGGACGGACACATGCTGAACACCGCCGAGCGCTACAAGCCTGAAACCGACCAGTGGACACTGATCTCACCCATGCTGGAACACAGGAGCGGCGCCGGGGCAGCAGCCCTCCAGGGCAAGGTGGGTGGAACTGAGGGACACAGGGTGCTAGATGAACACAAGGAACGTTAGATCAGAAATCATAAATGTCTTTATTGCCAAGTAAGCTTGCACATACAAAAGATGTGTCTGGGTCCTTTGGTGCATCAACATTAACAGACAATTAAAGTAGAATGAAATCAAATGGAATATATAAACTAAATTAGAATATTCTTTCTTATTACAGGTTTACATCTGTGGTGGACTGGGTCTGCTCACAGCTGAGTGCTACAGCCCAGACACTAACCAGTGGACTCTGATCGCCCCCATGAGCAGCAGGCGTTTCGGACTGGGAGTCGCTGCGTACGGAGGACATGTCTATGCGGTAGGTGCACACGGAGACAAATGCTTTATACTAGATATTTCTATAGATATGTATCATTTGACTTGCAATGCTTCTGTGATGCCCTCATTTCCCTAAGTGGATTAATACAGTGTCTGCCTGCCTGCCTGAGCCACACACTAAAACATTCCTCTCATGTGTCCTGTCCTCAGGTGGGAGGGTCTGTCGGTGTAGGAAACTACCTGCGTAGCGCGGAGGCCTACAGCCCCTTGACTGACTCCTGGAGCGCCCTGCCCGACATGCTCAACCCCCGCTGCTTCTTTGGCATCGCGGTGCTGGACGACCTGCTCTTCGTGGTCGGAGGCTACAATTACTTCAGCCCCGCCATCAACTCCATCTCCAACAAGGTGGAGCACTATGACCAGAGCAGCGACAGGTGGACTGCAGCCGAGGACATGAAGATCCAGCGCGGTGCCCTAAGCTGCTGCGTAATGCATGGCCTGCCATTTAACATGAGCCAGTATGCTGCTCCACGTGGAGGAGGAGGAGGAGGAGGAGGAGGAGGAGGAGGAGGAGGAGGAGGAGGAGGAGGAGGAGCAGGAGGAGGAGGAGGAGGAGGAGGAAGATGAGCAAGAGTAGGAGGAGGAGGCGGAGGAGGAAGAGGAGGAAGAGGAGGATGAGGAGGAAGAGGAGGAGGAGGAGGAGGAGGAGGAGGAGGAAGAGGAAGATGAGGAAGAGTAGGAGGAGGAGGAGGAGGAAGAGGAGGAGGAGGCAGCAGGGGATCCATCTAAGAACCTTAAACATTTATTAGACCAAAAGAAATCCTAAGAAATTAATAAATTACTATCAGCCAAAGGTGGTGCATTTCTTTCTTCTAGTAATTCAGACAATATCGGTTTTTAGTTTGTGTAATGTAATGTAATATCTGTTTTTAGTTTGTGTAATGTAATGTAATATCTGTTTGTAGTTTGTGTAATGTAATGTAATATCTGTTTTTAGTTTGTGTAATGTAATGTAATATCTGTTTTTAGTTTGTGTAATGTAATGTAATATCTGTTTTTAGTTTGTGTAATGTAATGTAATACAGGCACGTCGGAACTTTAAATCGGCAGGGGGTGCGGCCTATCTGAGATTTCTTTTTCAGAGCGCCGTGTGAGGAACGTTCGTTGTTTAGAATGGCTTTGAAATAAGTTATTTCTAATGACCCTTTAACTGAAAATGACTGAGACGTGAGGCAAACGAGAAGAACATAATAATTGTTTTATTTGGACTTTTCCAGCCTGAAGAAATAAAAACAAACACACCTCACTTGAACTTCTGAATACCTCACTTGGCTCCATCTCCAAGTCTGTATGACACATTTCTATATATGGGTTAGCTTCAATGTTAGATTGAATGCATCTCCTACAACGACACTGTCGTGCCTAAATTAAGACGTTACACAGCTGATACCAATTGTATTATCAATGCACGGCTAATTAAGTGTTTTATATTACATCGGTCCGCGACCCGATGGTTGGGGACCTCTGCTCCGTTATGTACAAGTTTACAGACTTTCGGAGTGCGTATATTATTCAATGAGACTGCCAGCCAGCTTTTGCTCGACGGAGAAATACAATTTCAATTGTGACGAGAGAAGATCATCCTCCGAGTCAGATACAATTGAACACAAACGGTTCCAAAGATATTAATGTTTTGCGGAAAATTTTCACCCCGCAATGGATTTTGGTGCGTCTATGAACACACTATGAATTGAAAATGGGGGACCCTGATGTAAACAAGACAAACGTCTTTCTCTGGTCTGCATCCCCTTAATTGTGTGTATTGAGCCATACTGTATTGTACCCATTCTGCAATCTGTTAAATAAAGTTTTCATTCATTCATTCTCATCTCCTCTCTCATCTGTGCGTCTCCTCTCCGACACCCGAGACAGCAGGGAACACTGTCAGCCAGCGGCCACTCCCCTCAGACACAACTGTATTCCACACAGCGAGGAAAATAATACAGTCGGGCAATCTAACACGAATTAACGTATTTACAAGTGTGTCAGTGTAATGGTGAAGTCAAGTGCTTTGAGCAGGATCAACTTATAACTTATATTGTTACAGTATATAAAAATACCGTTTTTACTTTTGTGCAGTAACTGAAGCTGCGACTAGGGGGTGCTGCCGCACCCGCTGCACCCCCTGTTCCAACGTGCCTGATGTAATATCTGTTTTTAGTTTGTGTAATGTAATGTAATATCTGTTTTTAGTTTGTGTAATGTAATGTAATATCTGTTTTTAGTTTGTGTAATGTAATATCTGTTTTTAGTTTGTGTAATGCACATAAAATGGGAACTTTTATCCATATGGTTGAGCCTGTTAGGAATTGCACCGCGAACCAGTGGCGTCATTTCAGTAAAAGGCAAGGTATGGCGAGGAGGGGGGGGGGGGGGGGGGGTTGAAGGTGGATTTTTTTTGGTCAAATCAGTTGTGCAATAGTCACTTTTGGTGAGTTGTTTCTATACAATTCAGTTATATGACATTTAAGTATGACAGGACTACATAAGCATTTTTAGTATAGAAATGTGTCAACAGACTAAAGCAAGAAACCACAATATTTTGCATACGAATTATGCAGAATGTAATATCATAACTGTCTATTACTTTTCTTGCAATTGAGCCAATTTTCCTTAGGTACGGTTTTGAGGTGTGTGTTCAACAGAATGTAGTATCAAAAACACATTCACAAAAAGTATGGGTTACTGAATGCTGAACTGCACTGTTATAATCACTAAGCCAGACCTTACCTGTGTCCCTGTATCACTTGTCTCTGCTGCCCTTTGATTAAAAACGTCCCTATGTCCATTTTACTTTTTTTTTGGCATATTTCAGTTAGTCACAGTAAAAGTCACCTAGTAAAAGTGAGATAATTGACAATATCAAAACATGCTAGGGCTGTACCGATAGTTCGAAGCTTCGTTCATAATGTTGACATTCGAATTCTAAATCAACATACAAAATTGTAATAAAAAATAAAATAAAATAACATTTTTATTTGCCAAGGTATGGCGAGTGCCATACCTTGCCATACCAAAATGACGCCCCTGCCCCCAACCCAAGCAGATTGCAGATCACTCTCTCTATCTATATGGAGGTAAAAAAGAAAATATGGTAAAAATAATTGGCATAAAAAGGGCACTTTTTCTGAGGCACAAAAGGGCAGGTGCTTGTGCACCCGTTGGGCTCTATGTGTGCACGTGCCTGCTCGCTGTGCCCTTGAGCAAGGCACCTCAGCTTTAACCGCTCCAGTGTTAGCTGCTCAGGGGCCAGTAGTAGAGTGCCTGATCATAGTGTCTTTATACCTGTATCACTAGATATATAAATGCATATTAAATCAAATCAAATTGATTTGTGAAGCCCGAAATCACACGTTAATGTCCCCATGGGCCGAACAAGTCTTCTTTAAACTATTCAAGAAGAAACATCCCAATAAATCAAGAACAAAAAACCCACCATGAAATCCAAAATAAATGTAAAGTAATAAATGCAACACTCCCAGACATACCCCAGCAAAGGTAAGAAAAAACCTATAGCAATAGGAAAAAAGCACCACAGACGATGTGGAGGAGAGAAACCTTAGAAGGGCCGTTCAAAGGGGGATCCCCCTTCTTGGATGTCGGTGATAATAGTGTTGCTATGGATGGGTGGAGAATAAAACAGGCGAATAGTTGGTATGTATGTACATATACATGTAATAAAACACAAATATGTGCATGCAATAGCAACTGGGGTACATAAGAACATTTTTTAAACATTTAAATATATTACAACTCTGTACATACATGTGATTAGCATTATACTCAGTAGAACAAATGTATATATCTTATACCCAGCTTAATCACTATATTAATATTACTATTGCACTTTACTGTTACATTTGCACTCGGGTTGGATGCCCCACCTATTTTCATTGTAATATACTTATGCTGTATGATGACAATACATTTCAATGTAATCTAATCTAACTGGTACTATGACCTGAATGATGGTCCTAGAGGTCAGTGATTTGATGCTCTTTTGGTGTTTTGGCGATGGTGGCGTAAGAGAGTGCCGTCTTAACAGGTCGTCGGAAATCTCCCATATAGGCATTGGATTGGGTGGAGACCTGGTGACTGCATGCGAATGCCCTGTGTATGGGGACATGTCACCCATATAGAAACACACCTCTTCAATCAATATCTGAAATGCAAATAAATAAATAACCTTGTTTTGATGTGTTGAGGGGGCACTGTCACTTTAAGGAGGTTGGTTTTGGGGTTGGGCTGAGAGGAGACGCCCTGTGTGGGGTTTCATTGATAAATGTTTGATTACTACAAGCTGTCAGAAGCTAGCACCAGGGCCGCCTGGGAGAAATGTGAGGCCCTGTGCAAGATTTAAACGCGAGGCCCCCCCCCCCCCCCCCCCCCCCCCTCCCCCCTAACATTTTTTTTTCTTTTTTTCTCTCTCATACAGTCAACATATTCTTAAATAATAGCGCTGGGCATGATACAGTCAACATATAGCAAGAGAGAGAGCGAGAGAGAGCTCCCGTTCTACAGTCAATATACAGTGTTATCGCTGCACAGTTGTGTGTGTTAGAAAGAGAGAGATAGAGAGAGAGCATGTCTGTTTGTGTGTGTGTGTTAGAGAGAGAGCATGTCATTTTGTGTGTTAGAGAGAGATATAGAGCATGTCTGTCTGTGTGTGTTAGAGAGAGAGAGAGAGAGAGCATGTGTGTTTGTGTGTTAGAGAGAGAGAGCATGTCTGTGTGTTAGAGAGAGAGCATGTATGAGAGAGATAAGCAAAGATGAGCCCCTAAAGGATATTCAACTTTTAATGGAAGAACAAAACAGAAGGAAAAGATAACTTCACAAAGGCAACATGAATATACATAGATCCAAAAGGACAAAGATCAACACTTAAATCCAAAGAGAAGAGGGTCTATACCAGAGAAAACAAAGTAGCAAGGAGCCAATGGCCGACATCAGCTAAATAGGCTAACTGCAAATAGAGTAGCCAGGTACTGACACCAGGCCACACACAGCTTTGGCCAACGCTACCCAAGCTACACAAACGACCAAGACAATTCACACACAGCACATGTCGTATCTCCAAATGTTGTGAAGTAACATATGTCTTGCCTGGAAAAAAACATTGTTATTAACAAAACATTCGGGAGGGGAAGGAAGGAAGAGTGGGGTAATGTCCAATGGACATCTTACCTGCACCAAGGAACGCAGGGCGAAAGGCCGCAACACAGGTCTCCACGTTGACGAAAGGCCTCTCGCTGGCGGGACAAAAAGAAGCTATGGCCGGAGCCTTGTCATGGTGCAGGCCCGACTACATCTTCTGTCAAAGATGATGTCGTAGTCAGAGTGCCAGGGCCTGCTATTCTCACGGCTAATGTCAATGGTCGTAGCACAAGCTAACAGCTAACTCTAGGCTAACTGATAGCATCAAGCTAACGTTCCCAGCCGAGCGAAAACGAGCAGCTAACGTCGTAGCTAAACAGCTAACTGGCTAACAGTTAGCTCAACCCGGCTATCGCTAACCATTAGCTAACGCAGAAGCAAGCTACCACTGAAAAACTGTACAACGTGAGAAAAGCAATACAGGCCAACACTTCAGACAGCCGCTGTGTTTTCCTCTTCTCATACGAAGAGAGAAGGGAAAAAGAAGGCAATACACGTCCCACTACAGAGTGGTGTTTACCATAGCGGTGCCGGCAACAAGTCCCTCGCGGACTATAGCCGACTTGAGCATGGAGATATTCTCATAATGAAACACCAAGCTCACCTCCCTCGCACCAGGTGCTGACACCAGGCCACACACCGTTAGCTACTACAACAGCTAGTCGGCCCGTTTGGCTCCCGAGAGAGAGAGAGAGAGAGAGAGAGAGAGAGAGAGAGAGATATCCACGGCGGGAATAGAATAGAGTGCATTAAAAACTCACCAAACGTCCAAGAGGATGGAGACAACCGCGTGGAGTTGACGAAGTTCATCTGCCGAACGACCGTCCTCTTCATCTGCTCCCGGGAGCTAACGCCGGTACCCGGCTGGTAGAAGTGGAGCTATGTAGCCAGCAGGCTAAATGGTCCCGACGCTGGTAGAAGTGGAGCTATGTAGCCAGCAGGCTAATGGTCCCGACGCTGGTAGAAGTGGAGCTATGTAGCCAGCAGGCTACATACATGCTCTCTCTAGGTTAGCTAACGCTAGTTAGCCTTTAGCTAAGCTAGCTACTAGCCGACATCATCATGGCTATCCCGACTGAACCACACGTTAGCACTCAATATTATAACGTAGCTAAAGCTAACTAGCTGGCCCTGTCTTTAGCCGGGATGGCTAGCCTGACTGAACTGTCTAACATGCAACAACTTTCATCTTCAGTCCATCTGCCGAACGATGTCCTCTTCATCTTGGCTGGCATAACCTCCAATGCTGCACGCGCGAAATAGTTAGACGCTACCTTACCTGTAACCCCTCCCCTCATTGAAACCAATTCTGCTGCAGAGCCTCAGAGCTGCCTCCAATAGTGTATCTGCAGAGCCGCAGAGCCAGGAACAAGTCAGACACATTCTACAAACATGTCTAATGTGAAATATATAAGCATATAAGCAAAACTAGATTTTAGGTCTGTGATGAAAAAGGGCCTCGCGGGAAGGTGGGCCTCGCAAAAAAATAAAAATAAAAAAAATAATAACAATATTTTTTTTTTTTTTTTTTTGCGAGGCCCCCCTTCCCGCGAGGCCCTGTGCGACCGCACTGCTTGCACACCCCCTGAGGCAGCCCTGGCTAGCACGGCATAGTTCTGACAGCTGTCACTTGTGCTACTGCGAAATAAATGACACACGGCTTTGTGTTGTTAACTGATAGAAATTGTGCGTTTCTCTATTCCGATGATTTCTACAATATAATATATATATAAATAACTGTCTTTTACTAGTACCTTACTACTATGTACTATGTTACTATCCGTATACTACTACCTACCATGCTAATATGTCTATTATACTATGCACTCAGGGTGTAACACTCAAGTTCAACGCTATTTGACGAACAATGCTACTGACCATAAGCTGCCAGAGATGCACATCTCCTGCTGACCAGAAAACCACACACTTTTCTGATAGTGGGGTGCCTGGACACTCAGTCATTTAAAATGTATGCGAAAGTTTAGTTTTCACTTCTAATTTGAAGATAAGGATCTATAGAACAATTTGGGCCAAGTGTCAAGAAACCAGTTGAATTTAATAAAAATGTATCCAAAATGGCCACAATCGAAATCATGAATTCTTTAAAAACGTCTTAATGTTCACACAATTGCTGTGTAATATAATTTTGTATTGCTATTTTAAGTTAATACTGTGTGAGGAATCAACTGGAGTTCAAATGTTGATGTTTTGAATATTCTGGTATGGCAAAAATCAAAGATGGCTGCAATTTCTGTATTTATTTCGAATTACGCTTCATAACTTTTATTCTATTGAACCTAGAATGGTGATGTTGGTGCCTGTACCTACTGTAGGTTTTCATGAATGAGTAATTGAATACAAATTAAATAAACATGATTGGAGCATATCTTATATGATATTTCACACAATGAGACAATAAATATGTGGAGAACTAGAGTTAGATATGAGAACTGTAAACAACAGTTGATTGTGAAGAACAAACGATGATTGTGAAGAACGTCCTCATCACAAGAAAGGATCTGCATCTCAGCACCAATGTCAACGCCATGCCAAAGACCTGATGGAGGTGTTGCTGAGCAATGGGAATCCCTTTGAGGAGGGCAGTAAAGACCTGGTTACATTAGACAATAAGGTGTGTGAGTCTGCGGCTGCTGCCGTATCTGTCCATCAACTCGAGTCTACGGGACAAGAGCAGTACAACAATTTCAGGAAGAGTGCTTGAATCAAATGACAGACTTCTGACAGCACCAATCAAGCAAAATAACTTACTGTTGTTCCATGAGAAGAAAACACAGAAGAAGACAGCAAATAAGCTGAGAATGCAGCACTTCAAACATCATGCAGAGCTCTATGGGAAAGCTTTTATTGTGATAGACACAATACACGTCAAGTAGAGATATTTCTGTTGACGAGGAGTTAGTTGCGCCAGGTGTAACAAGACATTTTCTCATTCCTGTCAAATAAGTTGTTAACAGATGGACAGTTCCCAGATGACAAGGATGTCTACATCACTGCAGGTGATCAAGTCCACCATGTTGGAAACAGTCCACCAATGGATCAATGCAACCATGAGGAAGCTGACACTTGTGTGCTATAATACATCTCCTCCACGCCCTCCAAACATCATCACTTGGGAGGGTGCATACTGGAGATACAGATGTTTGTCGTAATCCTTCTGACTAATTTCCATCACATCAAGCCACTAACAGATACACACCCACTCAGGGACGTGCACAGGACTTTAGAGGGGCAGGTGCTCAAAGGCTGAAAAGGGCACTATACCTGTGTGTGTTTTAACCGAGCGCGCGTAGCGCACAAGCCCGATTTTTAAGGGCCCTTTTCGGGGCGGGGGCCACCTTTTTATGCTTTTTGGGGGGTTTTGGTGATCAAATATTGAATATTGAACTATAATAATCAGTGCAGGAGCTCACTTATCCTTGAAAGACACTTTTATCACTGACTTAAAAGGCCCATACATCTCCATAAATGTTCAGGGGGGAGGGAATAAGTGCTTACCCTACAGACCCCAAGAAGTGCTGTATATTCTGTATTGTTTAATATAAATGCATTTTTTATTCCAATCCCGATTTGTATTTGAGATTCCCAAATGTCATCGGACTTGACTTCTTCGTGTCCCTCAGTGAGTGTAATACCAGCATTCAACTGTATGCGCCACAGCGGTTTCTATCATCATCATCATCACCACCCACGCTATGCATAAAATATAGGTCCGCGGAGAGGCACGCTGAGGAGGCCGTGCAAACTGCAATGGAATATGGGGCATCTCTCTCTCTTTACCTAATATTTTGATTCTATCCTGACATTTTTAGTTGGAAGGGCAATCTATATGCGTAACGAATTTCTTTTAATTAAAATTTTTCAAAAAGGGCACTTTTTTTATGAGGCTCAAAAAGGCAGGTACTCAAGCACCCCTTGGGCTCTATGTGTGCACGTGCCTGCTTACAGTACAGGCATGGAGAGAAACCAGAAGCAGAGTAGCAGCATTGCAGTGTCTGATTCCTTTGAGTGAAAACCGTTTCCCAAGCAATAGTCGCAGCTGCAGTGTTCTGCATACCAGAGGGGAACATTTTACTTTAGGGAGAAGAACAAATATTGTGCTAGATAGTACATTTCTACTGAGATTGTACCTTTTCACTCAGCCTATGCAAAAGGGGAATTGTGAACTATAGAGTACATTCATTGTAAGATAAGTAAGTAAGTGACATTTATTTATATAGCACCTTTCACAAATACAAAATCACAAAGTGCTTCACGGAATTAAAAACAAAAAGCAATAAAAACAGACAACACAATAGCTAACAGTATCAAATAAGAGCAGATTAAAACAAGAAAGACATGGCCACACACATAATAAAAGATACAATAATGATCAATGACGCCGTTAAGTAAAAGCCTGTCTGAATAAAAAAAAAAAAAAATTGCTGGCTTTTAACCCTTTCACTGCCACACGACAGAAGGTTAACCCTTACTATCACACAACCAACGGCTGTTGTGTGGCAGTGAAATTGTTAACCTTCTGTGAATTGTTGCAGTGAAAGGGTTAACCATTTTGGTAGTGCGGCAGTGAAAGGGTTAAAAGAAAGGACAGGATTCTGCAGATCGCAGCACTAAAGGGAGGGTGTTCCACAACAGTCACAGTACAATAGAGGTGTATTAGGTTTTATTCCACAGAACCTTCATCAGGTCACATCTGAATGGAAATGTTCTCCTACTCACCCGTCTGTGAGGAACTAACTTGTGCAGGAGTCTCTAGTCATGGTTGACGGCTGCCTGCCAGAACTGGGACTGAGACATGAGAACATAATGACAGCTAAGAGGGGGGACTCTGAATTGGTGCTCATTATATGGTTTGAATGTGATGCGTCACACTTTACTCAGGACAAAAAGCAGATGTGGAAATAGTACTGAAATATGTATTGTTCAAGTAGAAGTACTGTTACTTAAGGAATACTTTACTTATGTATTTGTAAATTACTCATGTAAAATAAAAGAGTAGCGCTTGTAAAATGAGGATGCAGAGTGTCATAGATGGGTAGTGCACTTCCTGCAAGCCGCCACTAGGGGCATTTACATTTCTTTATTTTAGTAATTTTGCTGAACGCTTTTATCCAAAGCAACTTACACATTGTGTACAACAAGTCAGCAGGAGGGGTAAACCTCTGACGGCTAAGTGGTATTGTTCACCCAGCAGTGTTGAACTTGAGTGCTCCACTCTGAGTGCATAGTATAGACATTAGCACAATAGGTAGTTTATATGGGTTGGTAAAATAGTAAAAGTGAACTGTGTTCTCCCTCTGGACATGGTATTTGCATTTGACCAGTCACTAAAAGTCAACGGTTTAGGAATAGTCCCTTTCTCATCATACCAAAAAAGCTTGTGTCAAAGTTAGAATGACTGTTTTATTGTTAATGACAGATCTCATTGTACTACTACAACCAAAACACAACAACCTACTCATAAAAGTGTATTTAAGTAATTAAAAAAAGTATTTTTACATTCACATTTACATTTTGTCATTTAGCTGACGCTTTTATCCAAAGCGACTTAGAAGTTCTATTTATTGAAGAAGTGTGTCTTTAGTTGACGGCGAAAGATTGGACGGGTTTCGGCTGTCCTAACTGTGGTGGGAAGTTCGTTCCACCATTGTGGGGCAAGGACTGAGAATAGGCGGCTTCTCCTTGATGACCCTCCCGGAGCTCAGATAGGAGTAGGTCTGAGGCGGCCTGAAGATTCATTCAATCTTTATTTATATTCGATAATAGTAATTAAACTCATTTACAGTGGCGTTGAGATGTTACAGTACACAAGTGTCACAGTGCGTTCATAAATAAAAAGACATCAGGCAATCAGAATAATTAAGAGCACATTTTAAAATACATTAAACCCTTTTTTTTTAACAATAAAATCGCTAAAGATTTAAACATAGGTAATAATTTTAAAACAATTCAATATTGTGGTGACCTGATTGCTCATTAAGGTTCTAAACTGACCCATAGACACTAGAGTGTCTAGTTTCTGAGTTTCCTGCAGGGTATTCCATGATGTAGGGACAGAAAAGCCAAAAGCAGATCTATCAAGTTCAGTACAAACTCTAGGCACTCTATAAGTGTAAGCCAAAAAATGGATCGTGTACGACAGGGTCCAGTGGTCCATTCCAATAAAGAACGAATATAATTTGGACAATCTCTAATTATGGCTTTATAAATAAAATAAAAAAATGATTCCAATGCAACTTAGATGCAGAGCGGAGGGGTCTTGAGGGAGGAAATCACTCAATTACAGTAACTAGAGTAAATGTAAGTGGTTCCTTTCCACCTGCAAGAACCACTGAGTGTACCGTAGTAGGACTGAGATTTGAGAACAGTCGTTGAGGTTGGGGAGATGCAGACGCAGAATGGCTGCTAATTACATGGCTCGACTGTGATGATAGAGTTGTTTCTGCCAGAGTGTGTCTTTAAGTCACACTTGCTGAGGGTAAAACAGCCTGGAGAAGGACAAGAAGTTCTAAGTGTGTTGCTCAGAACTGCGTATCACAATCGTTACTGAACCTGGTTGACCCGCGTTGCTGTTATTTTAGAATTTTTTATCCACTTGTTCTCCTATTTTTCAATTTTTTCTCCCATCCCAATTTAGCCGTGCCAATTCTCCCCGCCCCTGTCTTGATCGTTGCTCACATGTTTCTCCCCTCGCGGGATTGATTGATTGATTGACATTTTTATTAACAGAGCACTGAGAGCAGCCACGTTCGAAACCTCTATATTAGTGTATCTAACATTTAGCACTTTAATAGCAACTTATTTTTACTGGACCAGCACAACAAGTCTATCTGTCCAGGAGGATGACAACATTATTGCAGGTATAAGCAGGCAGCCTAGCAGTTTCTAGCCTGGATGCTAATAACTACTAATGTTATCACGATAGCTTGGATGCTAACTAACGTAACTATACTGGTCATGGTTCATGGTGAGCTGTTTGTGTTATAACGAGACAGCAAATTAATGAATGAATGAAAACTTTATTTGGGTGAATCGCTTGGGTGACTGTCTGAGTGACCACCTGTCGGGAGTCGGAGTCCCGAAAATGGAACGTGTGTCACGCATCAACAGAACAATGTTTAGTGGATTTCGACAGCATCCTCACGCAAATGAAGGATTGATTAGATCACAAAATACTGCTGTTTGTTGCATTGCTGGATTTGCAACGGCAGAGGAGGTCATTGAACGTTTCATCAGAAAAGAGCGAAGGATGGATTTCATTTACAAGGAGCGACAGGGACTCTATTTCCTCCTAAGAAGTAACGTCGTCAATGGTGAGTGAAATTTTTTATTTTTATATTTAGTAGCTGTGTGGGGCGGGTCTGTGTTGATTATGATTATACAGCCTGGTCCTACAGTACACTATACAGCCTGGTCCTACAGTACACTATACAGCCTGGTCCTACAGTACACTATACAGCCTGGTCCTACAGTACACTATACAGCCTGGTCCTACAGTACACTATACAGCCTGGTCCTACAGTACACTATACAGCCTGGTCCTACAGTACACTATACAGACTGGTCCAACAGTACACTATACAGCCTGGTCCTACAGTACACTATACAGCCTGGTCCTACAGTACACTATACAGCCTGGTCCTACAGTACACTATACAGCCTGGTCCTACAGTACACTATACAGCCTGGTCCTACAGTACACTATACAGCCTGGTCCTACAGTACACTATACAGCCTGGTCCTACAGTACACTATACAGCCTGGTCCTACAGTACACTATACAGCCTGGTCCTACAGCACTCTACTAATCTCCCTCTCCTCTCTCCTCTCCTCTCCCTCTCCTCACCTCTCCTCTCCTCTCCTCTCCTCTCCTCTCCTCTCCTCTCCTCTCCTCTCCTCTCCTCTCCTCTCCTCTCCTCTCCTCTCCTCTCCTCTCCTCTCCTCTCTCCTCTCCTCTCCTCTCCTCTCCTCTCCTCTCCTCTCCTCTCCTCTCCTCTCCTCTCCTCTCCTCTCCTCTCCTCTCCTCTCCTCTCCTCTCCTCTCCTCTCCTCTCCTCTCCCTCTCCTCTCCTCTCCTCTCCTCTCCTCTCCTCTCCTCTCCTCTCCTCTCCTCTCCTCTCCTCTCCTCTCCTCTCCTCTCTTCTCCTCTCTCCTCTCTCCTCTCCTCTCCCTCTCCTCACCTCTCCTCTCCTCTCCTCTCCTCTCCTCTCCTCTCCTTAATCAGAGTTTCCAACGCTATAGGTCTATATGACAGGCGTTGTACTCTTAAACAGTAATGTATATTTGTAGATCTGGTATGTCATAAATGTCTGGATGTAGCAGTACTGTCTATATCTCTGTATGTCATATATAGATGTAGCAGTACTGTCTATCTGTATGTCATGTTATGATGAATTGAAAATGGGGGACCCTGATGTAAACAAGACGAAAGTCTTTCTCTGGTCTGCATCCCCTTAACAATTGTGTGTATTGAGCCGTACTGTATTGTACCCATTCTGCAATCTGTTAAATAAAGTTTTCATTCATTCATTCATTCATTCATTCATTCATTCATTCATTCATTCATTCATTCATTCATTCATTCATTCATTCATTCATTCATATTCATTCATTCATTGTCCTTGTGTTACATAAAACCCATCTGTGGCCTCGTGCAGAGGAAGGTGGTAAATACATGTTAAGATATTCCAATGTACAGTTTTGCATACCATTGACTCAGAATGGTCTGTTTTATTGAAATCGCCACAGCAGTATAATTGGTTTATACTTCAGAAGTATGATATTTAAACATGGTCCCCAAAATGAATGGAAGCGAATGAGGAGCCTGACACCTGGGAGGAATGGGGGTGTTGCAGTGTTGGGGATGTTTAAAAAATATAATTTAATATATAATATAATATAATAATTTGTGCTTCACCTAAAAATTTGGTCAGCAACCTCCACTGGTGGACATGTGCCTGGGTAACTAAGACGCAACTATGAACCGCTTGAACTATGTGTGGTGTAGTGGTTAACACTGTCGCCTCACAGCAAAAAGGTCCAGGGTTCGATTCCCGCCTGGGGACCAGGTTTCCGCGTTGCCAGGTACCCAGGTGGGGTATCTCCCGGGCCTCTCTGTGTGGAGTTTGCATGTTCTCCCCCTCTGTGCTTCCAAGGGTTCCCCCCCGGATAAGATAAACCCAATAGAAAAACATGCACAACAGATTGCTGACGTTGTTGCGTCCCTGACGAAGACGGGCAGGAGCACTTGGATTGGTCCCCGGGCGCCGTACCTCGCCGATGCCCTGTCTGCTCCCGGCTGCCCTTGGGGGGAAGGACGACGGGATGGGTTAAGCGCAGAGCTCAATCGCATTGGCGACCCTGAGAAAGACAATGCATGTGTGTGTGTATTCCTGTGTGTGTGTGCCGCCCTTTGCATGTCCCATGTTGTTGCATGCCAAATAAAGACTTCTCTAAAGAGGTCCTGCATTATAAATTGATGCTTGATGTCAGGTACATTTGGACATTATTGACTAATTGGTAGATGACATGGGCGCAGCTGTTGAAAAACAATTGTGTTAGGAGAGGCCCTGGTGATTGGCTGATACCCCCCCCCCCCCCCCCCACCAGTTTTCCGCTAGTTTCCCATAGGTGCGTGATGAGGTCATGGAGACACACCTGGGTGTTATAATGGGAGCCCACAGTCAAGATGGCAGACCTGTCCGCGAGGCTCCGAACAAGTGGTCCGGAGACACCTATTATAGTCACACGGTTAACCGTCGGTAGTGTGATAGTAGTAAAGGGTTAACCTTCTGTCGTGTGGCAGTGAAAGGGTTAACCTGCTGTTGTGTGGCAGTGAAAGGGTTAACCTTCTGTGTGTTGTCGCAGTGAAAGGGTTAACTGTTTGGTAGTGCGGCAGTGAAAGGGTTAATACCAGCCGCTGGGCAGAACGTTTGTTGCATGCCATCGTGTAAATCACAGGCGTTCAATTGAGTGCAGTGTTTACCCCTGTGACTACCTGCAGTGGCGAATATTCATGGAAGCCAAGGGAAGCCAAGATTCCCCAAAAATATGAACAGTGAAACATTTGAAAATTTTTAATTAAAAATTAAAAATGTTTTTATATATATATTTTTTTATAGTTTACAATAATACAAAAAAATCATTATTTTTCATCTCTGTGTTATAATAATTTTCTCCCTAACACTGTCACTGTCTGTGGCCCATACTCACTGACTCAGTCTGCAGTCTTCTGCCAGCCTGGAGGCTCACAAGGTAAAGCTGGGAAGGAGGTCAGGACGCTAGGCCGTTTTTTTTTGGGGTTTATTCATCGCAAACATAGGCTACAGAAAAAAATCACACGCCCAGCTTGATTAGAACTAGGTTAGCGTGATTTTTTCCCGTAGCCTATGCGTGTGAGGACGCTTCGCGTCTGGCCATCACGTGACCAAACGTCTTGGCCTCGCGGTATCTCACAAGATGAAGCTGGGAACTTTTAGCCTCGTGGTCCACGTTGGCATATGCAATGTATAGCACTTTATTAGCAACTTATTTTTCGACCTTTACTGAGGACCAGCAGCCAGCACAGCACACCACTGTGGATATTATGATTTAACAAATCTATCTGTCCAGGAGGAGGACCACATTATTGGCCAGGTAAGCAGCCTAAGCAGTTTCTAACTAACGTTATCAGGCTAGCTTGGATGCTAACTACTAACGTTATCAGGCTAGCTTGGATGCTAACTACTAACGTTATCAGGCTAGCTTGGATGCTAACTAACGTAACCAAGCTAGCTTGGTTGTAGCCCCTTTCATGACTGCAAGCCAGGGGCTCGAATACGCAGTCACTTATTCCTCCATAGTAGCCAGGTTAATTTGCACCACCAAGTACTGCTTAAAAGCTAGCGGTGGGTCCAAAATATATCAGATATAAATGTCAAAGGTACCCAGCGTTCCATTAGGATTTCACACAGGCATGCGGCGGGGTTTGAAAGCTCGGCATTGCTAATAAACATTTTAAATCATTTTTATAAACGAGTAAAACTGAGGCTGAGCTAGCCTTCGCTAAAATGGCTGCTTCCGCATTTTACAGTAGGAGCGCTGTGATGGCTGGGCGCACCAGACACGTGAATGAATGAATGAATGAAAACTTTATTTAACAGATTGCAGAATGGGTACAATACAGTACGGCTCAATACACACAATTGTTAAGGGGATGCAGACCAGAGAAAGACGTTTGTCTTGTCTTGTTTGTCTAGACGTTTGTCTAATATAGACAGTCTCCTCCCCACCGCATGTATATATTCTCTCCCCGCCGTATGTATATTTCTCTCCCACCAACCCACCCCCTCCTAATGTACAGTCCCCTCCCAATCATATGTATATACTCTGTCAAGATCTATGGGTAACAGTACTGTATATTTGAATATCGTATATGTCACGAATGTAACTGTACTAAATACCTGTATGTCATGTATGTCCCTATGCCATAAATGTCATGTATGTTGTGTATGTCCGTATGCCATAAATGTCATGATGTCATGTATGTCTTGTATGTCATAAATGTCACTATGAATTGAAAATGGGGGACCCTGATGTAAACAAGACAAACGGCTTTCTCTGCACCCCTTATAAAATTGTGTGTATTGAGCCGTACTGTATTCTACCCATTCTGCAATCTGTTAAATAAAGTTTTCATTCATTCATTCATTGTTTATCAGGGTCCCCAATTTTCAATTCATAGTGACAAAGCAGCCAGCAATCACAGCACATAAGTTTCACCACGGACATATGGACCTGTGATGTTTGTTTATTTAATTATTTTTGAGGCGTGCTGTCCTATAAATGCCAAGTAATAGTTGTTTCATGGACCAAGACCACAACAGTCTCCTCTCCTATAGCGTCAAATGTTTTATCTGCTGACAAAGCACAATACCTGTTGGTTTTTAGTTCACTCATTGTTCAGGGAAACACATTGTTAATGACATTGACGGATTGTGAATTTTGTGATTGACTCAAATTATATTTATTTGGAAAAATAAATATAGTCACTTTATTTGAAGAGTCAAAACTGTTCTCTTGGCTTTGTTTTGTTCATAGTTCATGTCATGATGAATCTGGTTAGGTCAAAACTACAGGAATATACATTAAAAAAAAGGGTAGTAGTTGTTATGATTACAGTGCATCGCAGTCACGAAAGGGGCTAGGTGACTGCTTGGTTTGACTGGCCGCCGAGCCATACTGTACATGTTGACTGCTTGGTTTGACTGGCCGCCGAGCCATACTGTACATGTTGACTGCTTGGTTTGACTGGCCGCCGAGCCATACTGTACATGGTGACTGCTTGGTTTGACTGGCCGCCAAGCCATACTGTACATGGTGACTGCTTGGTTTGACTGGCCGCCGAGCCATACTGTACATGTTGACTGCTTGGTTTGACTGGCCGCCGAGCCATACTGTACATGTTGACTGCTTGGTTTGACTGGCCGCCGAGCCATACTGTACATGGTGACTGCTTGGTTTGACTGGCCGCCGAGCCATACTGTACATGGTCACTGCTTGGCTTAAAAAAAATATATATAATAATAAATATATTAATAAAAAAATGTAATAACTTTATTTTTAATTAAAAAAAAATGTGCATCCTCTGTTATTTTACCCACGCGACGCCACTGACTACCTGTAAATTAGCAGAGTAATAGCTATAGTATCACATTAGTGGATGGTGTTATTTCACCTTATTTTTTATTTTTTGATAGGTGTCGGTGTGTGCGTACGATTTATTTCAAGTCGTGGCAAGCTTTTCATATTGTTTTGTTGGTTTTGTTTTGTGGCAATGTTTGGTATTAATTTGTGTGCCGCCATCTTAGCGTCCCAATCGCCCCTGTTCAGTGTCAGTAGACCAGGGTACCTCCCAGCCCATCTTAATGGCTCCTTCTCAGCGTCAGTAGGCCAGGGTACCTCCCAGCCCATCTTAATGGCTCCTGCTCAGCATCGGTAGACCAGGGTACCTCCCAGCCCATCTTAATGGCTCCTGCTCAGCATCGGTAGACCAGGGTACCTCCCAGCCCATCTTAATGGCTCCTTCTCAGCGTCAGTAGGCCAGGGTACCTCCCAGCCCATCTTACTGGCTCCTGTTCAGCCTCAGTAGGCCAGGGTACCTCCCAGCCCATCTTACTGGCTCCTGTTCAGTGTCAGTAGGCCAGGGTACCTCCCAGCCCATCTTACTGGCTCCTGTTCAGTGTCAGTAGGCCAGGGTACCTCCCAGCCCATCTTACTGGCTCCTGTTCAGTGTCAGTAGGCCAGGGTACCTCCCAGCCCATCTTACTGGCTCCTGTTCAGCGTCAGTAGGCCAGGGTACCTCCCAGCCCATGTTACTGGCTCCTGTTCAGCGTCAGTAGGCCAGGGTACCTCCCAGCCCATCTTACTGGCTCCTGTTCAGCGTCAGTAGGCCAGGGTACCTCCCAGCCCATCTTACTGGCTCCTGTTCAGCGTCAGTAGGCCAGGGTACCTCCCAGCCCATCTTACTGGCTCCTGTTCAGCCTCAGTAGGCCAGGGAACCTCCCAGTCCATCTTACTGGCTCCTGTTCAGCCTCAGTAGGCCAGGGTACCTCCCAGTCCATCTTACTGGCTCCTGTTCAGCCTCAGTAGGCCAGGGTACCTCCCAGCCCATCTTACTGGCTCCTGTTCAGCCTCAGTAGGCCAGGGTACCTCCCAGCCCATCTTACTGGCTCCTGGTCAGTGTCAGTAGGCCAGGGTACCTCCCAGCCCATCTTACTGGCTCCTGTTCAGTGTCAGTAGGCCAGGGTACCTCCCAGACCATCTTACTGTATTAACAGATTGCAGAATGGGTACAATACAACAGTATGGCTCAATACAAAACAAACTGCTAAGAGGATGCAGACCAGAAAAAGACTTTTGTCTTGTTTACATCGGGGTCCCCCATTTTCAATTCATCATGACATTTATGACATACAAGACAAACAGATATACAGAACTGTGTAGTAAAAAGAGATCATAAAAAATATATGCATTCGAAGGGGAAGAAACTGTACATTGGGGGGGCGGGGGAGGATTTGGACATTTACAGGCGCCAGTTTCTAATTGCAGCCACCCGTAGGTGCTCTTTGAGAGCGGTTTTGAAGGGGGGTAGGGATTCACATTCCTTTACAGTTTTGGGTAGGGCGTTCCACATTATTGTTGCATAATTGCGAAACGTGTTTAGTCCCTTGGTTGAGCCGAATCTGGGTTGAACATGATTTGTGGAACTCCCTCTGGTGTTGTGGCCGTGGAATTCACTGACCTCTGTTGTCCTGCTGTGTTACTGGGCTGGGAACCTAAGAACCAAGTCCAGGTAGATTTCCATGTATTCTGAATGGCTATCAGATCACACACTGTCCTGACAGTGTCTCTTCTCTATTAGTCACATGGTCCAGGCCTCCCTCCAGAGGCAACAGCTGCAACGTTTGTGGGATAGGCCCATCCCACTGCCACGCCCCCTTTTAGCCAATTGGCATGAACACACACACACACACACACACACACACACACACACACACACCTTCACACTTTCATACTTGACCCTTATGCCAAATTCCAGCCTCCTAGGGCGAAACCTCTCGAGAGTGACCATCCGACAGAATTACCTATAGAGAGGCTGGTTGCATCCATTACCTTTCAACCCATTACTCCCTTCATCTCTCTTTTCAACCCCCCGCCCCCCTCCCCAACATTCCCTCCATCTTTCTTCAGGAATACTCTTTGTTTTCCCACTGTCTCCAGGGTGCCTTTAGACATTTAACGCACCGCCGCACATTAACAAATATTCTCATAAAAGTTACACAATAAAAAAATAAGAATTTATGAGCAAGCATGTTGTACTTCTATCACTGCCGACACAAGGTTGAATGTTCAGGTTGACACCTAATGTTATGGCATAATGGCAGGCTTCAGCGTGTGTAGTTAAGCACCTGGCACATTCTATTAACACGTCATTCAGAATGTTTACTGTAGCAGCACCTGTCCCAAACACGCACACACACACATCTCAATTTCTTTATTTGTGTTCACATTTTAGACAGAAATCCTTGAACAGAAACAATAATAGCACAAACCTTTGTTATCTCAAAACAACATATATTATTGTTTAGGAAGAACATACGGTTATCCTATAACCATAGTTATATGAGTATAGCGAGCGCTCAGCTCTCAGTGGAACTATCCCTTTATCCAATCTAATAATGAAAAAAAATTCTCCATATGTACACACCCATCCGCCTGGCCACACCCACATCCGCTCCTCTACATAAGCGGGGTCGTGGCCACACTAACAGCTCCTTCCCAAGACTTTCACCACCGAAGGCGAAGACCACGGGGTCCTCAGTGAGTCAGAGCAGAGCGCTCGCTATACTCATATAACTATGGTTATAGGATAATCGTATGTTATATTATCGTATAGCTCACGCTCTGCTCTCAGTGGAACACAGGAGCTGAGCAGAGCGGAAGCTCGACAGATGTACCCGCTGAGGCCCCCCACAACCATCAGAACCGGGGAGGACCCGAGCCCCCGGACCCCCCTAGAGGGGGACGGGAGGGAATCGGATCCGACTGTGCAAAGAGGGTTTAGCACCTCAAACGCACAGGGTGAGCAGATCGTGGGACTTACCTTCACACAGAAGGACCCGCAACCACTCAGGCGCGCATCCCACGTGCCACTAGGGAACGAACGGGAAAAAAAACACCCCAGTCACAGCCCCCAACATCACGCGTCAAAGGTCAAGAACCCAACCCTGTGGCAAGGCCGTAGCAGCGGAGCGCGGAGGAGGACCCAGCCCCAGGAACAGCCTGAGGGCCAGGACCCCCCGAAAAAGGGGGCCCGGTGAGGCCAACAATGCCGTAGCATTGAGACCCCACCAGACGGTCACTGGTGACACCACCCCCCACATTGCCAGCGTATCGGACAGGGCCCAATCCAAGAGCAGGCCCTTCCCCCCTACAGCACGCCGCCCTGAAGCACTCCACAGAGGCTACACCCCCACAATACTGTGGGGCCAGACGGCGCACCGGGGAGACAACCCCCAAGACATTGATCTCTCAATCCAGGCAACAGGCCCAATAGCATAACTCGACCTGTGCCCAGAGCACTGCGGACTAGATAGGCGCCTAAGGGGTCTACTGTGAAACAGCACCCCGGCGGAAGGGGAGTTCGGTATGCTGTGCACCATGTCGCAACCTCCACAAACCCAACCCCTCAGAGAGGTCGAGGTCCAAGAGAAGGCGGACATGATTGGCAGACGTCATGAAAGGTGCAGGGGCACACTCGCGGGCAGACGGGGTCAAGCCCGGCCTCAACCCGAGAGTTGACTCTCACAATTAGTATAACAGGAGGCGGTTGTTCCCTTAACCCCCCAAGAAAAAACTCAGAAACACAACTGCGCGTATACACCGGCTATACAGGCAGTACAAGTGTTTCAGTTTTCAAAAGGGGTTAACCCAGACCAACAGGTCGACGAGAATGAGTCTGGACCTGGGCCCGGCGGACCGGGACGGACACAGGCATGCCAGAGGGGTTCAATAGAAACCTCCTCGACAGCCCCATCCCAGCCCTGCCCAGCAGGGGAAGGGAGGGGCGAAAACGAATGGAGAAGGACCAGTCCCCTTAGCACAGCGCAAGGTACAACACAATATGGACCAAGCACACACTGTGAAGGACAACTCGTAGTGACATACCTATGACACACACATCCATAACATCAATCCCCGCGACGCCCGGGCCGACCCGGCATTTTCCCCCCGGAAAAGCACAAAGGGTACCAGAACAGCAGATCTGCGCCCCGGTGGACAAGGGGTTAACTGACCTGGTCTGGCGCGACCAGAACCAGTCCCGTGTCCTAGTCACGCCGCCATCCCCAGTCCTAAGAGGGGGGTAGGTACGCGCGTCGATCCAAAACATTACAGAGAGCGCTACCAAGACGGTCAGAACACGAATGCACCGTACCCGGTGGCCCACCCCATGGGCGTGAGACCCCTCCGCCAATGCTTTGATCTACTCCGTCATCTACTCCGTCATCTCCCCCGTCATCCGTCATCTACTCCGTCATCTCCCCCAGCTGTTTTTATAAATGAGCAACCAAGGCTTGCCAGCCCATGGCGTGGTTCCACACTGAAAGCACCCAGGGCCAGCGCCATGTACACGTCGAGACCCAAAAAACACATCAATGGTAATTCTAACAAGAAACCAGATAACGTTCCCTCCATGCCGCCTGGGACGAGCGGCAGGAAGCCGGCCAAAAAGACACAGATATGGGTCCCATATGACGCGTCCGAGGGAAAAAACCCTGTCAACACCACTCTGTATAAGAGAGGGAAGACAGGGAACCCCCAGAGAGACCTCCCATGTAAGTAATATGTAAACATTGAGCCACGTGACTAAAAGCTCAGCAAATAGAGGGCAGAGCAGAAAACAAACAGTTTCCAACGCACCGCATCACCCAATCTTGACAATGACAGTGGACCACAATATGGAGCCTGAAAGAACTCACGGAAGTCTCATGACCAATAGAAACGCGCCCAGTGACGTATTCTATGGCCGGGGAAATTCCGTGACCCACCTGTCCAAATATGGCGTGGGACCAGGGAACTCTCCCCCCCCCCCTTTCCCCTCCCTGTGACGCGCTGACCCCACAGCGTGACAGGAAGACCGAAGAACAGGAGGTCCAACCCCCTGGCCAATCAGTAAAAAGGGGGGAGGGGTTTATCAGTTGACCCCATACCCCGGATACGATGAAAACAACAAGCAGCGCATGATACCAGTTATCTAGCATGCTACATGAAAAAGCGTATATCCTCTAGGATAAGCTCAACAGTTGCACGCCAGCCACAGACGATAAACTTGTGTGTGTAAAAAATGGGTTTTTATACAAGGCTCATGTGCAAACACGCCACCCGTGTTTTCATACTTCACCAAGTAAAGAAAAAAAACAACAGATGTTAAAGAGAGGGCCAAAAGACCTCGGTACAAGCTACATATGTGATTACTTCTGCAGGCTAACACTCTAACCTAGTTGTGGACTCGATGCCATGTTTCCCAATCGTAACAGAATACACACAACCCCCTCAGATAAAAAAGGTAAAGTTCACTCTTACTACTGCAAGAAGAACACCGTCTTCTTGATGATGAGAGAAGACAAGTCTTTCGATCGAGTGCTAGCCACAGGCCTTGCTAAGCACACATATATAGCGACCAGAAAACTATTTTCAAAGACAATGTTCCCACTCCCTAAGCAAACACACAACCCCACAGCTAGGTGAGGGTTATACAACGCATCCCCAATATATAGTGAATAAACACACGTTTTGTAACAAAAAAACAGTCCCTCGCCAGGAGGGACTTTTTTATTTAATAACAAAAATCATATGTTGTGGGGGGGGGGGGGGGCGGGACAGGGGTAAACAGGGGAGTCACTAGGGGAGCCGGCCCGGGGGAACGGTTCTGGGGAGCCTGGTCACGTCGATCCCTACCGTTCCCTCCGGGCGTGGGGCGACTGGCTGCAGCGCTCGAGGCACTCCCTCCACTCCTGGCCTTCTTCGCCGAAGGCCCAGCAGCGGTGGCGGTGGTGGCGGAGGCAACGGTCGCGGTCCTCTGCCGGCGTTGCTTCTTCCGGACATCACCAATGGCATCGGGTCGGGGGAAATGGGGCTGGAGCACGGAGCGTTCCTCCTCCATCTCCCTGCAGGCTGCCGTCATCTGCTGCATGGCCGACCCGAATAATCCAGTATCGGAGAGGGGGGCCGTGAGCAGCGGAATCCTCCTCTGTTCCGGCACCCGTGCCTGCTCCAGCCAAAGGTGGCGCTGGGCGAGAGTGGCCAGGGCGCGCTCCTTCCCGGCGGCTATCGCCTGCAGCTGGGTTAGGTGCAGGATGGCTCCAGCCGCCTGGGTGTGAAGGTACCGTTGATGGTCATCCAATACCGACCCGCCCCCATCAGCCCTGACATGTAGTGCGCTAGCTGCACGATGTTGGAGGTCGCAGCTAGGCTCTGAGTCGCGGCGATGTACACCTGGTCACTCCAGTTTGCCAACTGCCTAGCCGATTTCCCCTGGGGAACCGGCTTTCTTAACGGCTCCCACACCATTTCGGGACAAAGTATGGATGCCATCGGGCTATCAAGTCGAGGCACCCTGTCCTTAAGTCCCTGGACCAAACCCACCACCCGCGTGACTGGCACGTAGGCGGGGGTAAGGCCAATGATGCCTGTCCCTGTGCCACGTAGGCCTCCATTGCTGGGAAGAATGAGCAGACAACGCCCGTCTCTCTCACAGGACGACGTTGCCAGAGATGACCTATCATGTCATTAGGAACAGGTGCCGGCAGTGGCTGCGGCAACGCCACGCCATTAGCGGCTGCGGCGGCCGCCATGAGTTCGGGGAACAAGGCAAGCAACTCCCCTTGCGTACCTACCTCCACGTCACTTGCGTCCCTCACGTACGGGAGGCTGCCTCGGGCGCCAACGTCCAACGCGGCAGATAGCTGGGCATCTTGTCTTGGGGTCGGAGGTTCTAACCCAACTTAAAGTGGTGTATACAGGCACTTTACGGTGGTGAAAATAGGGAAGGAGCTGTTAGTGTGGCCACGACCCCGCTTATGTAGAGGAGCGGATGTGGGTGTGGCCAGGCGGATGGGTGTGTACATGTGGAGAAAAATTATTCATTATTAGATTGGATAAAGGGATAGTTCCACTGAGAGCAGAGCGTAAGCTATATGATAATATAACAGCTTTTTCAAGCTTCACATCTTGGGCATGGAATGGGCTACAGGACCATATCCACTTAGATACCCTGGTCTCTCTCTGCAAATTTAAATCTGTATTACATAATTTCCTACAAGAAGAATGTCGCTGCTTTCTGTAGTCTGCAAAATGACTGCAAAATGACTGTATTACCCTGTATTTTACTGTCATACACTTTTACTATTATGTAGACTATTCTGTTTTGTGTTGTTGTGTTTACATGTGATGTATTGTATATTGTATACATGCACTTTTATTATGTTCTTGTGTGATGTACCGCACATTTTATTGCTGTCTGATATATTTCAAGTGTTATTGTTATTGCTGTCATCTTGGCCAGGTCTCCCTTGCAAAAGAGATCTTGTATCTCAATGGGACTTCCTGGTTAAATAAAAGTTAAATAAAAAAGATATTTTTTATAAATGATCTAATCCGAGTCTGTGGATACAGGAAGCAACGTCTCGTGGCGACTGCCAATTATCACAGATATAGAGCAGAATATACAGTAGCTTTTGGTTTGGACCTCCCTGCCACCTGCAGCTCCCTCACAACTAGAATGTGGACCTGGGCTTCCAAATATAAACACCAGCTATTTACATTTGTAGCTGTGTAATAGCATCCTGGAGCAGTTGATACTTGGTAAGAAATGCCTCTTCCAGACTGTAATCAAAAGTACATCCTATTTATTCTAAATTATACATTTAGAGTTTATTTTAACCTCTTAATTTAACAACCTTTTACCATGCAACAGCCCGTATACGGGCCCTCTTGAGGATGATTTGCCCACCGGCGTGACAAACCACTTTGGCGACCTCTAGCGACTCGGGTGTGCATATTTTTTAATACAATATATATAGAATTAAAGCCCTATTTGTTGCCTACGCCCTAACCATAGTTTCTGAAAATTCGCCTAAAAATACAAATAATAAAATAAGGATTCCCAGTGTCAGAAATATTGTGTCTGTTACTAAGCTTGAGTAAATTGTAATGAACCAAAGGAGAAATTGTTACACTCCCAGACCTGCCCAAAGCTGGGAGAGTCAACACCACAGTCACAGTGTGAACAATGGGTCTCGCTGCCCCACACAAGGAACAGACAGTATGAAAG
This sequence comes from Notolepis coatsorum, assembly GCF_963971535.1. Taxonomy (NCBI): domain Eukaryota; kingdom Metazoa; phylum Chordata; class Actinopteri; order Aulopiformes; family Paralepididae; genus Notolepis; species Notolepis coatsorum. Next base: position 12,496,094 of record NC_140179.1, on the reverse strand, counting down.
ATGTGAATAGTGGTATCATGGCGCCATCTAGTGATCTTTTACAGATGATGCACGCTGTGGTGATAAGTCTCCTAAACAGTTCAAGTTTCAAGTTCAAGTTTCTTTAATAGTTGTCATACAGAAGTACAGAATACTTTTATACAAAATGCTTCTTACTGTTACGCTCCAGAGACTGTGCTAGACAAGATAAGTATGAAATAAAAAAGTATAGCATGTAAAATAGAAGTAAAAATAGAGGTCACAGTGTTCACTATAGACATATGTACAATGCTCGATGCAGAATAGAAGTAACTGAGTTACCATACAATATACAATATACTATGCAATGTACTAATATACAATACTATATAGTGCAAAGCAGAAATGGGATGAGGTACAATTTAGGTACAATTTACAGTAAGGTGTACGAGTTGTAGTGCAAATCCTTTACCAATAAATATAAATATAAAGTGTGTTTAGGTGATCTAAAGTGTGGAGAGTGGGTGCTGCAGTGTGTTGTTTGTTTAAAGTGAGTGTGTGCGTGTGGATGTGTGTGCTGTGTGCATTTGATGGTTGTTTCATAGTGTTTATTGTTCGTTGAGCAGCCTGATGGCCTGGGGATAGAAGCTTCTTCTGAGTCTTTCTGTGCTCGCCTTGAGACTCCGGTATCGCTTGCCTGACCGCAGCAGTTCAAAGAGGCAGTTGTTCGGGTGGCTGGAGTCCTTGATGATTCTCTTAGCCTTACCCCTGCACCGCTTGTTGTAAATGTTCTGGAGGGTGGGAAGCCCCCCTCCAATTGTGCGTTCGGCTGAGCGTGTCACTCTTTGTAGTCTGCTTCGGTCTTGTGCAGTGCTATTCCCAAACCAGGAGGTGATGTTGCCAGTCAGGATGCTCTCTATTGTACATGAGTAGAAGTTCTTAAGGATCTTCTGACTGACTTGGAACTTCCTTAGGTGCCTGAGGAAGTAGAGGCATTGTCGTGCCTTCTTCACAACACTGTCAATGTGTGTGGTCCATGTCAAGTCCTCGGATATGTGGGCTCCGAGGTACTTAAAACTGTTCACTCTCTCAACCGGTGCCCCTTCGATGCTGAGGGGGCTGTAGTCCTTGACCCCCAACCTCCTAAAGTCCACAATCATCTCCTTTGCTGTCGTTGCATTTATTGTTGATGTTACAATTGTTATCTGTTTAGGTTGTTCTCTGTGTTTGAATCTCTGATTCTGTGTGTTCCTGTTGTGTTGATATTTGTATTAGTTCTTATGCTTTTCTTCCCCCAGCTGTCGTCCATTATTAATTAGCGTTAATTAGTGTCAGTATTTATGGTCCGTGGTTTGTTGAGTCATTCCTCCTTTTTACCTGTTCCTGTGATGTCTTTGCCCTGTAGTTGTGGTCTGTCAAAAGTAAGTGTATGTTAGTTTTTCTGTTTTATTGCTCTTTTGTTTTCGTTTGTTCAGTCCGTCTTCTGGTTAGGTTTTGTTTTGTATTTAGAGCCAGTGCGACTGTGCCTATTGTTTGTGCTTATTGTACATTTGTCGTTGCTAAGTAAAAGCTCTTAAAATCGTGACCGTCATCTCCTGCCTCATATCCCTGCTCACTCTCGTCCTGCTGCCTTGGGTTCTACCTCCACCTTACCTCATCGTAACAGAATGACTCCACCATTACCGAACCCAGCGGACATATTAAAGGGCACTATGAGTTTACTACTCAAGGTAATGGAGGGCGATATGGCTAGCTACACCCCAGCTAAATGGGTATTTTTATTTAAAACCATCCAATCCATAGTGGACCAGAATCCAGATCAGGAGGCAGAGATGGGGAGGCTGGCCGACCAGGTCGCAATCCTCATGGAGAGGCATAATTGCCCCCCAGCCTCTGATCTATGTAGTATTTGTGGTCCTGCAGCTAGCCAGGCATCCACAGCTAACCCAGCCCCCACTGTTAGCTTAGCCTCTGCAGCTAGCCAGGCCCTCCCAGCTAGCATTGTTCCTGCAGCTAGCCAGGTCTCTCCAGCTAGCACAGTCCCCACTGCTAGCTTAGGCTCTGCAGCTAGCCAGGCCCTCCCAGCTAGCATTGTTCCTGCAGCTAGCCAGGCCTCCCCAGCTAGCACAGTCCCCACTGCTAGCTTAGGCTCTGCAGCTAGCCAGGCATCCACAGCTAACCCAGCCCCCACTGTTAGCTTAGCCTCTGCAGCTAGCCAGGCCCTCCCAGCTAGCATTGTTCATGCAGCTAGCCAGGCCTCCCCAGCTAGCACAGTCCCCACTGCTAGCTTAGGCTCTGCAGCTAGCCAGGTTCAACCAGCTAGCATAAGACTCACTGTTAGCCTAGCTCCTGAAGCTAACCGGGTCTCCCCAGCTAGCATTTCCCCTACAGTGAGTCCAGGCCCCACAGTTAGCCTAGCTCCCGCAGCTCACAGACCTCCGAGAGCTAGCAAGGCTCGGAGGTCTAGCGAGACTAGGATTGCTGACAAGGCCTCCACAGCTGGTCCGGCTTCAACGCCCAGTTCAGCCTCTACACCTGGTCCAGCTGCAACGCCGGCTACCACCGCTCCCCTTCCGGCCTCCACGCCACACCTCGTCGCCACAACCGGTCCGGCCTCCACGCCACACCTCGTCGCCACAACTGGTCCGGCCCCCACGCCCAGCCCAGCCTCTACACCTGGTCCGGCTGCTACGCCGGTCCCTGGCTACTCGACTGGTCCTGGCTTCCCCTCTGGTCCAGCCCTACGCCGTGATCGGCGCCCTGGTCCTCACTGTGTTCCTCGCCGTGGTCTTCGCCATGTTTTTCGCCGTGGTCTGCGCTGGATCCTATTCCGGTGGTCGTCGCCGTCGCACCTCTGTGCCGGCTCTCCTGGTCCGGTCCCTGGTCCGGACGCTGGAGGGTCCCTCGTCTGGGATCCTGCTCCGGGGTCCTTGCCCCTTGGCGCCAGGTCCCCTGACCGGCTCCCTGTTTCTCTCCCCGCCTCCCCTCTCCGGTCCTCTGTCCCCGTCCCCACCCCCCCTCATCGGGCCTCTGTTCCAAGCTCCAGCCCTCCTCTCCGGGTCTCTGCACCCATCCCCACCCCCCCTCGTCGGGCCTCTGTCCCCGGGTCCAGCACCCCTCTCCGGGCCTCTGTTCCCGTCCCCACCCCCCCTTTCCGGGCTTCTGTCCCCTTCCCCACCCCCCCTCTCCGGGCCTCTGTTCCTGTCCCCACCCCCCCTCTCCAGGCCTCTGCACCCGTTTTCAACCCCCCTCCTGGGTTCTTTCCTCGGACTCCCGGTCCCAGTTCTCCGGGTCCTTGTCCTCGGTTTTTGCCAGGGTCTCGGCCTCCTGCTTCGCCCATGTCCAGATGATGTTCTAGGGGGTCTGGAAGCCCCCCGTTAGGGGGGGGTACTGTTACACTCCCAGACCTGCCCAGGGCTGGGAGAGTCAACACCACAGTCACAGTGTGAACAATGGGTCTTGCTGCCCCACACAAGGAACAGACAGTATGAAAGATGTGAATAGTGGTATCATAGCGCCATCTAGTGATCGTTTACAGATGATGCATGCTGTGGTGATAAGTCTCCTAAACAGTTTGCTGTCGTTGCATTTATTATTGATGTTACAATTGTTATCTGTTTAGGTTGTGAAGTATCTTTCTTTGGCTTCATTCATCTCTATCTAAATGATCGTATAGTTTTCTATATCACCCTTTTCCTCTGCATTGTTTTAGGTATGTTCTCAGATGTTTGGTTCAAGTGAGGGGAGACGGACAACGTTTCAAAAACAACTGCGGTGTTTTATTAATACCACAGCTTAGGAATCAACAAGTACATCGTCTCTTTGGTTCAATCTAATTGTCTCTTTGATGTGGCAGTTTTGTCCATGATCTGATCAGCTAGGGCCGATCAGAGCCGTTTCTCCGGTGGTGGTGTTGTTGTCTCTCGGGTTTCCCATGACAACACCGAGTCCTCTCTTAGTGGTTCGCTGGTCTGGTTGTTAAGGCAACCTGGCCTCCGGGTCCTCTGCGGTTTGGGAGCGCTTGTTTCGTCTACCCTCGGTGGAGTCTGGCTCCCCTGCTGCGAGGCGATCGTTTTCTGTCATCTGGTGTCAATCGCTCTCTGTGTCATCGGCTCAGCCGTAGCCGGCTTGGCGAGTCTCCCTCTGTCGGTGGAGGTTTTCAGCGCTCCAGCTGCGATGCGATCTCTGTCATCGTCTGTGTCTCCCTCTCGCTGTGTCAAGGCTCTGCTCTCGAGTTCTGTGTGTCTCTCCAGGTCCTTTCTGGTGTGTCTGTCTCCAGTCTCCAGGTTTCCTTCTGGTCTCCTCCTCCCGTCACCGGGTGTGTGTGTCCGTCCGTCGCCATCAGCCCTTTTTATCAGAGGAAGAGAGAGAGAGAGAGAGAGAGAGAGAGAGAGAGAGAGAGAGAGAGAGAGAGAGAGAGAGAGAGAGAGAGAGAGAGAGAGAGAGAGAGAGAGAGAGAGGGGGAGACCCTGCCTGCCTATTCACGTCCATGATCTGCCTTATTTTGGTCACATTCCAGCAGAAACTTGTCTGCCGGTCTGGTGACAACATGTTTCGCTGACACAACCGTTTCACCATAGAACCTTGCCGGCCTGTTTAATCATTGATTAGTTTAATGCGTGCCATCTCTTCATGCTTCTTGTGACAACAGTTTTCATAGTCTATGGGGAGACAGACTGGCTCTTGATGCATAGATAATAAAACATGAGCTATTTCCATCTACAAACTCTTTACCATTCTGAAATTGCATTTTAGAATACTAAGATAATTCTTTATTGTCTAGCCAGTGACTCACTGTCTTGTCTTCAGTTGGGTCCACTTTTTACTTTATTTTCCTGATGAACATTTGACCAATACTGTATAGTTTTACCTTCTAGTTTTAAGAGTTTTTATTCTTTATTGTGACTAAGTTATTCTAATAGTTTCTAAGAGTTTATGCCTACATGTAACCTATGAAATTGCTAAATCTTTTAGTATATCATTGCTTTGCATTGTTTTTTCAACTAGTGGCAGTTCTCTGTGTAAGGGGAGATTTCCAAATAGCCTGTGTCACCTTTCTGACCTCTGGGTTAGTCAGCAGCAGCCGTGTTGTAACCTGAAGTTCCTTCCGTAGGGTAAATATGACCTTTTTGATCTCAACTGTTATTCTGAGTTTTTAGTTCCTGTTTCAACGATAATGATCTCCTCGCTTTTCAGTTGGAGGTGGCCTAAACCACAGCTGCTAACCAGTGGAATGTGCATTAACGTCATAAACAGTCTTTTGCCCTCTCTCCCTCTCAAGCCTAGGGTCTCAGAAATAACTTCACATGGTGTTCTAAATGGCCTTTCTATCAATCAGCATTTTGTCTTTCTAATCATTTTCCTTGTACATTTCACTTGCATTTATTCATGTTTTCATTTAGAAATATACGACAATCCACCCTTAGGGGGTTTAATAACCCACTATACAACATTAATTTCCTAAATTAAACATGTTAAAAATCATAATCATAATTTTTGCTAATATTTTTCCAAAATTTTCAAAAAAATCCAAAATTTACCCAAATCGAACTACAACCCCCTTTCCATCTGTACAGTTACAAAATCATCATTTTACCTACCTTTTCCTCCTTTCACAGTTTATACACATTATCAGTTATTATTATGACATCCAGTCTAAGAAAGCTGTTCCTGTTTTTACAAGAAACACTCTTTCAATAATAGCTTTTTTGTTTAGACTATTTTATCCATGTAATTAGCTTAAATGTCTATTTTGTGTAATGGACTCTGCAAGAAAAGATTAATACATCACACCACTAAAAGATTAACTCTCTAAACATTTGAGGGAAATTCAAACAAGCAACATAAATTATTTCTTCTCCTTGAAAAGACCACTGAGGCCTCAATTATTCTTCGCTTTCATCCCTGTCAGTTATCCCTGTTTAAACCTCCTGAGGCCTTTTCTGCTAACTCGTTTTTGACCGTTTTCTTCTTGTTGTATCTTGTGCTAATCACCGCCTCTTCTTCGTTGTATGCAGGTCTCGGTACTGCTCCGATTCTCCACAGAAGGAAACGATTTTCCCTCTGTCCTTTTTGCATTTTGGATTATTATTTACAAAACACACAATAGATTGGAAACTTTTATTTTCGCAGATACATTCTCTACTGTTCTGCATTCTGACAATACATTTTTCTCCAATTAATTATCTATGTATTTCACAGCTTCTTACGTTAGCATTCAATCAAATCATCTTTGTCTCATTTCTTTTTGTGCTGTACTGTTTTACTAGATTCAATATCTCAAGATCAACACAACTACCTCCACCCTTGACAGTGGAATAACCATTATTTCACTTTCAAATACCTTGTTTCCCGACAGCTCCTCGGTCCGGACAGCCAGCTCTAGACGAGGCCAATCACCAACAGAACCTATGTGCATGGTCAACAAACCACAGTCCCTTTAAACACACATCACACACACTCCGCCAGCTTTCAACAAGCCGGTGCAGAGTCTTCCATAAGTCAATCATCAAATTCACATGTCTGCACTCTACATGAACACTGTCTGGCCAATTTGCGACCAAAAACCTACAGAGCTTTCTATAGACAGAGAAATATGTTTCCCCAACACTTATCATAACCCAAAAAGTGACACAACCGCCCAGATTCTACATCTGGACTCTTAATGAGCGGAAAACAAACCATGAACCAGCTCCCGTCCATTCTCAGTTCCCAGCTCATTATATCAGACTTCCTACCAGTCCCGCTGTGTCACCACCACCTGCTATCCCTGACCGGCGAGAGAACTCCCCCAGCCAGCCAGTTCCTATAACTATCAGAGTACCAAACAAAAACAAACAAATTAACAAAAAAATTGTGAGTGCCTACATGCTACACACCCATCAAACAGAACTTAGAAATTCAAAAAGAAATAAAATAAGTAATGAAATAATAATTGTCGTGTTTTATATATATATATATATATTTTTTTTTTCTTTTTTTTTTTTCTTAATTCAACTTTGACCACCCTTTGATCAAGTATTGTAATCACTACTATAAATAGTCCTTTGTTTCTAACTCTGTCTAATATTATATGTTCCATTGTTCCTGTCTAAAACCATACATTTTGTTAGTTTAGATTAATCCATGCAATTTTCCCAGTTACTTCATCCCATCAACAGCCCCAACTTACCCTGGTTAGTCTTCCAAACCATTTTAGTAACTTGCACACCTAATCAAACCTTATCTATGTATCCTCATCTCTATCCTTATTCTAATCAGTCTCATTTTCCATTTTAATTTATCAATAACTCTATTTACTCGAGCACCCAAAAGGCTTTGTTTGTGCATTTCCGCTTTGCTCTTAATTAACCTATGACCTATGCAGACACCCCCTCTGAAAATGTCCCAACTCTCCACATTCCCAGCAACCCTGTTTGGACTCTCGCTTCTTACTGGACGTTCGCTGAGTCCGCCACCCTTTGTAACATGACCGAGCGAAATGGCCAACCTCCCCACAATTCCAGCACACAGCCGACGCCGGCCATCCCAGGGGTTCCAGTTTACCACGACTCCCACAGTCTCTCGGCTGGCCTCCCACCGTCCTCGCCAGGTCAACCCCTCTCCCGTCCTCTGGGCGCATGTCCTGTTGCCTGGAGGAGAGAGGGGCATACCTGTCCTTTTCTGCTGCCTCTCCTCGGGCCTTCTCTTGTTGGGAGGGGCCTGGAAACTCACCCCTCCTGCGGTTCCGTTCACCCTGTCGCGGCCCAGTTCCCTGTCCGGGCAACGGAGCACAGGGCATTCTTTGATCACAGCGGCCTAGGTCAGATGCCCGAAGCATGATCTCAACAGCTGTCGCTTCTAGTAGCGCAGCCTTTCTTGCCAGTTCTCGTTCCAATCTCTGAGTCTCGTGTGCGGCTTGACCGATCTCCAGCTGTGTCTTCATCAGATCTCGATGAACTGCCTCGTGTTGTTCGAACGCTGTCACAAACGCTCTCCGTCGTCTATAGGATGCTGCCTCCTCCCCCATCTCAGCACCGGCGGTTTGACTTCCCATCGTTGGGCTCCGCCTCTCATCTTGGCTTTGGTGCTGAGGGCAGGGTGGACATGGGAAACGGGTGGGCTGTAGAAACTGTTCGTGTATTCCATACCTGCTGTCGGTCTCAGTTCCAGCCATCCGGCCAGAGTGGACTTCGTGGGACTGCTGTAACCTCAGTCTCTTTTTCTGCCCCTTGGTTAAACCGCAGTCGCCTGCAATGGACACTCCAGCTTGAATCGGTTCCGGTTGGAGTAACACCGTTGTCACTGGTTCACTCCCCTGTATCGGAACCAAAGTCAACATTTCAAGTCCTTCTGTCGTACTGGTCACATGAGAGAAGTCCCTATCCCAATCAATCAGATCATAATCACTGGTAAAGTCTATCTGGGAAATGTCTGCAGAGGCTCTCGGCCTTCTCCCCCCAATGGCCCGATCACTAAGGCCCTTTTCCATATTGTTGTCACTGTTATTCTATTGTTTTTGCATCTAACGCTTCAGTCGTTCCTATTAATGTTCCACTAAGGTGAACTTCCTATGTTACTGTCATTCACTTCACTCTTTCAAACACTCCTGTAACACCGTTTGAAAAAACAAGTTCCTCTGTCTTTCACTATTACCACTTACTTGAGTTAAAACACTCACACTGTCAAATCTTTACTGTGCAGACAAGGATTGATAACTGGCTTATCATTCATACTTATACCAAGGCTCATTACAGCCGTTCCCCTAGTTGGTTATGGAAGTCGTTAGAGCTCCTGTCCGGCCGAGCACCTGTACAGAAAGAAAGCAGAAACATCCAGACTTAATACAGTGGCATTTCCCTTATTCCCACTATTCGTTATGCATTGGAAATGTCGGGCAACACTATACTAAAATATTTAGAGAGACACAGTGTGATTTGCTTGAAAAAATAACGATACAGCTTATCTTGTTTTTTGTCCGTTCCTTCAACAGGAACACTGGAGGTTTCCAATCCCCTGTGTGCTCTCTCCACCTGATTTTCTGGGAAATATAATCATTAATCCCCTTCCTATCCATTGTCTAATAATCCTTTGTAAACCTGGTCCTTCATCTGATTCTAACCTCTCTTTGCTTGATGAATCTGTTCATCCTAACCTTATTTCTTACTTTTAAATGTCCGATTAGCGTATTGACTAAATGTATTATTCGCTTTCGCTTCACTCCTCATACAACATCCATTTCATTCATCCTTACACACAACCATACCCCCTCACAACACTTAATAAAAATCAATCAGTGTTGTTACTGCTACCAACCACCAATCAGGGAAAACAATAAACTTTTAGCAACTTAGATCACTAAAACCCTGACCGACACATAGTACAGCTGGCCATGTTAATAAATTCACGGACACCCGCACCATGCCACCGCAATATCCTTCAGATCCTTGAATACACAAAGAACCGTCATCCTACAGCCCAAAGCGTTTTCCTCCAATCGCGAATCCGAACGAAAACACCCCAAGCTTCCCACCAAGGAATATCACAAATCATCCTACCACCACCAGCACCTAGACAGGCCAGCGCCCATCCGGTACCTACTTCACATACACAATAACAACGTAGTTCAAATAAACCTACAACCAAATGCCCACAACACACGCCGCAATCTAGGGATGGCGAAATACAAGGAGAGACAGAGGGGGGGCGAAGGGAAAAGAAAAAAGGAGGGAGGGATACAGGGACACAGGGACTAAGGGGAGGAAGGGGGGGGGGGGGGGCACACAATGCAACATTAACTATTACCAAAACCGTCTAAATCAACCTTAACTTTAATCAGACCAAAAGAACGACCATGAATATTCTATTTATCCTTATGTAATCCTTTTTTAGCAAGTAACATTATTCTAATATAACCAATATAACCAATTTTAATATAACCAATACTCCATGCCCATGATGAATTGAAAATGGGGGACCCTGATGTAAACAAGACGAAAGTCTTTCTCTGGTCTGCATCCCCTCAACAACTGCGTGTATTGAGCTGTACCGTATCGTACCCATTCTACAATCTGTTTAATAAAAATTTTCAATCAATCAATCAATCAGGCAATCTATCCTAAACAAAACTCCCCTTGCGCACCTGTCATCTCACAAAGTCAAGCTGGGAGACAGGGATGGAGCGGAGGGGGGCGGGGGGGGGGGGAGGGAGAGAGGAAGGGAGGGAAGGAGGGAGAGAGGGAGGGAGGGAGGGAGGGAGGGAGAGAGAGAGGGAGGGAGGGAGGGAGGGAGGGAGGGAGGGACAGGGAGGGAGGGAGGGAAGGAGGAAGGGGAGAGTGTGAACGAGGGAGGAAGAGACAGAGGAAAAAAGGGGGGGGGGGGGGTTTCACGCAACCAAAGTCACAAACAAACTCACACATCTATCCCATACCATCCCACCAGCGCCATTACCCCTGGCCCATAACAAATACAGACCTACAATCAAACCAGTAAACACACCCATCATCAACAACAGAAAAAAAAACGATAAAAAGAACTCACAAATTCCCACAGATTGCAGCGCTTCAAAACCTATAATAATCACAACTGTTCTCTATTGTTTACTGCACCTCGTTCCACCTGTAAAGGTGAAACTATAAAAGAGGCAACAGCGCCCTCCGCTGGAACGTCTTGTCCATCACCACCATTGCACTACAGCACTCACCACTTCCTGTAGGAGGCGCCCACGCCTCCCCCGCAAGTGCGTCATTACGTAAACCACCCCAAGACGGGAACTCGACGTTCCACCTCAACCATAAAACAACAACTCCCCGAATCCCCTACACCGGAAGTCCCTGTCCACCGCCTCTCTAAGATCCCGCCCAGCAAAGAGTAGCAACACGCGAGATTCCCCGAGAGTCCAATCATGCTATATTGTTAGCACAGGTAGCTTAGCATCTTAGCTTCGTTAGCTCAGAGCCGCTAGCTCCAGCTTAGCTTAGCATCCAACATCACCCCACCTAAACGGCCCAGTCTCCTGTTGATCCGAGCGGCACAACACATCGCAACGTTTACACAACCCCTGCTTTCCCCCATAACATAACTTTAATCCTATTTAGCCCCCGTTCACAGAACATATATTATTATCCTTATTCTAGCACGCTCGCCCGATTGGCCCCGCCTGACCGAAATACACAGTATATCAAACGCACCCCCAGCTCCGACGCTCCCAATGACGTCATCAGCTCAAAAATCCCAGTTTTCTTTGATCTTTACTACATTACTTTTAGACTTCCACACCACCGTTATGAAAAATTTCAACGCACACTTCACATCATCTAGGTTCCATCACACATGCCATTCATTCAATTCACTCGAAAACGCAACACAGCGACCACACGCTAGTCCCGTCGCGCTCAGCTAATGCTGGCAGGACAGGGGTGTGGTTTCTCCCCGCTGCAGCCTTGGCCACCTGGTTCATAATAATATAAAAAATACCTTGACATTCACTCAGAGCTCCTAACATTCATCCATTTAAACACATATACTTAGCAAAACAATGTCCCATTCACAAGCATACCATTCATTAGCACACATTCATCCTAAACGCATTTGCTTGCTTTTTTCACACAATATCCTCCTATGTTCTAATCCCCTGTGCAGTATCTACTTCCAAAGTGCTTCATATATCTACTGAGTCCGACTTGCTATACCCCTGAGAAACCCACTCCATTCATGTATTGTAGCCCGTGGAGAGTTTTAATAGCGCCCCTTGTTGGCTTGTATCGGAGTGTTATATGGCCAAATCGTGTGTTCGACCGTGTCCCCGCTACCCGTAGAGCCCCCTGTCGGCTTGATTTCTTCTACATTCCCTCATTCCTCCACGCGGCTGATGTTCTCCAGATATCGACCTTAGCCAATCTGAGCCTAAATGACGTCGGACTAGAAGTGGTAATTCGCTTATGGAACGTCTTCCAAAGTCCATTACTCCGTCGCACCGATTCTAAGTGTGGTTTCTACAGCACTCTAGCCCGAACCCTAACCTCTTCTCATCTCCCTGTTCTCTGTCTCTCTTCGCGGAACCAGGCTACCCCTGTACTTCACCACGGTACCCTTATTCTACTCTTTAAGATCTGACTACTCCTCTTTACCCTTTAATGAACCACTACGTCACGCACAGTCCCACTTCCCGCTATCTGTGACTAATCTCCGTTCTACTGCTCCTACGCCGGTCCCCTCAAATATTTTACCTAATCCCTAGCCTATCCCCTAAGCTGATATAACTAAATACAGACATCTATTTCCTCTCCTCACTTGGCCTTGTACCAACTATAGGCATCCTAACTGAACATCCCCTAACCCCCACGCTTCCTAAGTGCAGCGCCGGTGCGTGACTGAGACCAGAGCCAGGTTGTGAACCCTGGACCCCGGTACTCCTCCAACACCAACATAACCTGATCCATCTCATTTCTACCTAACGCAATAGCAACCCCAAAATGCGAGACTGCTTCGACCATTATCAATCTTAAACGCCATTAACTACTTACCTATCCCCACTGGTCACGGTCGAAATGGTGACGATCCTTCAGTTTTCAGTCGTAGAGAGCTTCGATGAGGGGGAGAGAACCTCTCCGTGTCCTTGAGAAGTGGCTGCTGTCGTCTTCAACCGGTACTGGCCGAATGCAGCACGGGTCACGGACCAATTGAAGTATCTTTCTTTGGCTTCATTCATCTCTATCTAAATGATTGTATAGTTTTCTATATCACCCTTTTCCTCTGCATTGTTTTAGGTATTTTCTCAGATGTTTGGTTCAAGTGAGGGGAGACGGACAACGTTTCAAAAACAACTGCGGTGTTTTATTAATACCACAGCTTAGGAATCAACAAGTACATCGTCTCTTTGGTTCAATCTAATTGTCTCTTTGATGTGGCAGTTTTGTCCATGATCTGATCAGCTAGGGCCGATCAGAGCCGTTTCTCCGGTGGTGGTGTTGTTGTCTCTCGGGTTTCCCATGACAACACCGAGTCCTCTCTTAGTGGTTCGCTGGTCTGGTTGTTAAGGCAACCTGGCCTCCGGGTCCTCTGCGGTTTGGGAGCGCTTGTTTCGTCTACCCTCGGTGGAGTCTGGCTCCCCTGCTGCGAGGCGATCGTTTTCTGTCATCTGGTGTCAATCGCTCTCTGTGTCATCGGCTCAGCCGTAGCCGGCTTGGCGAGTCTCCCTCTGTCGGTGGAGGTTTTCAGCGCTCCAGCTGCGATGCGATCTCTGTCATCGTCTGTGTCTCCCTCTCGCTGTGTCAAGGCTCTGCTCTCGAGTTCTGTGTGTCTCTCCAGGTCCTTTCTGGTGTGTCTGTCTCCAGTCTCCAGGTTTCCTTCTGGTCTCCTCCTCCCGTCACCGGGTGTGTGTGACCCTGCCTGCCTATTCACGTCCATGATCTGCCTTATTTTGGTCACATTCCAGCAGAAACTTGTCTGCCGGTCTGGTGACAACATGTTTCGCTGACACAACCGTTTCACCATAGAACCTTGCCGGCCTGTTTAATCATTGATTAGTTTAATGCGTGCCATCTCTTCATGCTTCTTGTGACAACAGTTTTCATAGTCTATGGGGAGACAGACTGGCTCTTGATGCATAGATAATAAAACATGAGCTATTTCCATCTACAAACTCTTTACCATTCTGAAATTGCATTTTAGAATACTAAGATAATTCTTTATTGTCTAGCCAGTGACTCACTGTCTTGTCTTCAGTTGGGTCCACTTTTTACTTTATTTTCCTGATGAACATTTGACCAATACTGTATAGTTTTACCTTCTAGTTTTAAGAGTTTTTATTCTTTATTGTGACTAAGTTATTCTAATAGTTTCTAAGAGTTTATGCCTACATGTAACCTATGAAATTGCTAAATCTTTTAGTATATCATTGCTTTGCATTGTTTTTTCAACTAGTGGCAGTTCTCTGTGTAAGGGGAGATTTCCAAATAGCCTGTGTCACCTTTCTGACCTCTGGGTTAGTCAGCAGCAGCCGTGTTGTAACCTGAAGTTCCTTCCGTAGGGTAAATATGACCTTTTTGATCTCAACTGTTATTCTGAGTTTTTAGTTCCTGTTTCAACGATAATGATCTCCTCGCTTTTCAGTTGGAGGTGGCCTAAACCACAGCTGCTAACCAGTGGAATGTGCATTAACGTCATAAACAGTATTTTGCCCTCTCTCCCTCTCAAGCCTAGGGTCTCAGAAATAACTTCACATGGTGTTCTAAATGGCCTTTCTATCAATCAGCATTTTGTCTTTCTAATCATTTTCCTTGTACATTTCACTTGCATTTATTCATGTTTTCATTTAGAAATATACGACAGTTGTTCTCTGTGTTTGAATCTCTGATTCTGTGTGTTGTATAGCCTAATCCTTGTTCCTGTTGTGTTGATATTTGTATTAGTTCTTATGCCTTTCTTCCCCCAGCTGTCGCCCATTATTAATTAGCGTTAATTAGTGTCAGTATTTATGGTCTGTGGTTTGTTGAGATGCTTGTGGAGTCATTCCTCCTCGTTACCTGTTCATGTGATGTCTTTGTCAAACGTCGTCCTTGCCCTGTAGTTGTGGTCTATCAAAAGTAAGTGTATGTTAGTTTTCTGTGTTATTGCTCTTTTTTTTTGTTTGTTCAGTCCGTCTTCTGGTTAGGTTTTGTTTTGTATTTAGAGCCAGTGCGACTGTGCCTATTGTTTGTGCTTATTGTACATTTGTCGTTGCTAAGTAAAAGCTCTTAAAATCGTGACCGTCGTCTCCTGCCTCATATCCCTGCTCACTCTCGTCCTGCTGCCTTGGGTTCTACCTCTACCTTACCTCATCGTAACAGAGAATATCAATTAAACAATTTTCCTCTTTTCTTCTTTCACCTTTGACGGTGAATAAGACCATGCTAACTTTGACCAAATGTGGAAAATTGCCACTGAGCTCATTCAGCACCTTCTTGAGATCATGTGTACAAAGGATCTAAGCAAATGAATAAAGGGCAGGTGATTTACAGGAGTATAGAATATAGAATATCAGGCCTATAAATGACCTTATTATGGCCAAGTCACACATCTATGGATCAGGCCAAATCTTCTCTTTCCGGAGAGTTAAATCTGGATTTAGTACCACCAGATGCTTGGTACAGGGCAGCAAAGACCGTGAATTAAATTTACTGTAAGTACAGTTACTTTTGTATAATGTAAATTGCTTCGCCATTTTTCATCAGATTGCAAGCCTTTTTTTTGCTAGACGTTCACAGAAATGTAGAGAAACTAACTGCATTCTATTTTATGGCAATAACGTTCAGGTTTATTCCACCCGTGAGATATGATCCGGAAAATAACGAGAAAAACAAAGCTTCACGTTGGAAGTCAGATGATTGACAGGGCCTGGCGTGAGCTGGGAAGTGTAGTTTTATGAAATTCAAAATCCCATCGAAAGCCCTGGGTTCTCTCAAAAGACTACACTCGGGTTCCAAGATGGCGGCGTAGAGGAAGGACGTAGTGGATCGTGCTCCTACACAAAAACCTGATGTATCGAACATACTCCCCCTAACTTAAGTTTATGTCAACTCACGCTTATTAATCACATATCCAACTAAGAAATGCCACCCAAAAGGACCGAACCGAGCAGGAAGACGGTGACATCGCCCGGCGTTAGCACTAGTGCTAGCATGAGACCGCAAGGAGCTAATGCACCAGCTAACGTCGAAGCTAACGCACCAGCTAACGTCGAAGCTAATGATGAAACACCGCCGACATGGTTTATTGGGGAACTGGAGAAAGTATTCGACAGAATTCAAGCCATGATGGAACTTAAGATGAACTCTCTAAGCATCTCGGTGGAAAGACTTATCAATGACAACCAGGCACTGGGGCAACGTGTTAAGGAAATGGAGGGACTGCAAGCTAGCTTCGGTGATATCCTCGACTCCCTACACCAAGACCTCAGCGATCATAGGAAAGACACAGAGGAGGAAATCTGCGGTCTGAAAGAAAAGCTGGACGACTTGGAAAACAGAGGGAGAAGAAGTTATCTGCGACTGGTGGGATTCCCAGAAGGTGTGGAGGGGAAAAACTCTATCGATTTCCTACAAGAATGGCTCCCCAAAATACTGGACCTGGACACCGGGCAACCCATTGAGATAGAGCGGGCTCACCGTACACTCCAACGCTGTCCCGAAGAGGGCAGCCTCCCCCGAGCCATAGTGATCCAGCTACTCTGTTTCACCGATGTGATGAGAATCCTGGACGCCGCGTGGAAAAAGAAATCACTGGCATACGGTAATTCTACTATCAAGATCTTCAAGGATATGTCCACGGCCCTCTACAAAACAAGAAAAGCCTTCATGCCGTTGAAGAAGAAGCTACACGAGAACAACGTCTCCTTCAGGCTACTCCACCCCACCAACCTGAGCTTGGAGCTGCCGGAGGGCAGACGCACCTTTAACTCACCGGGGTCGGCGGAGATGTATCTGAGTAAACACCATCCGGAGATGCTATAGTGATCCAGCGGTCTTCACTCGACCAGATAGGAGCGGTAAATAAAGACACATACCAGGCAATAAGCCTCATACTCTAATTACTTTTTGAAATGATAACCGCCGGGTAATATGTGTCATTATTGGCGACACTGGACTTGAGATGTTTAAGCCTCACGGGACCTTTTGATGTGAGTTCATATTACTACGGTTAATTTCAAGATGGTTATGTGATTATGGGTATATGTAGGTGTACATGTATTATATATATATATATGTGTGCACATTACATTTATGCATTTTAAGCATTGATACCCCTGAAAAGAAATAAAAAATTTAATAAAAAGGGTGTATATATATATATATATACATGTTTTGAAATGCTTAAAGGAGTTGTTCGTACCCACACCTTTAATTACTTAACCTAAACCAAGTAGGGAGCCCGGCTCCGCTTGGTAGGATAGGGTATGTTACTACGCAAGATTATGGGAGGATATATAGGCCAGGGTATTTTTTTATTGGAAGAGGGGGTATTAAGGGGAAATGGGAGGGGTTCAGACAGGACTGTTTTTTTTATTGGTTTATAATGTTTACACATCTAGGTATTGTATACTATGTTTTCAGGTATCCCAGTGTCCTACTAACCAGCTATACCAACCACATGGGTGAATGACATACTCGTTTCTGAGTTGGAATATTAATGGTCTTAACCGGCAAGTTAAACGCAGTGAAGTTCTTAGCTTCATCAGAAGACATCAAATAGACGTGGCTTTTCTGCAAGAGTCCCACTTGGATGACGCAGAGCACAGCAAACTGGGGAAACAATGGCAAGGTCAAATATTTTTCTCCTCATTTACATCTTCAGCAAGGGGGGGGTGGCTATTCTGGTAAGAAAAGGGATCCCCTTCCAACCAAACCTAGTTGAAAAGGATAAAGGGGGAAGATATATTTTAGTCAGGGGATATATGGGAGACCAACTGGTCACTATGCTAAATGTATATGGTCCGAACCACGATGACCCTAACTTCTATGTGAACCTTTTTCTTAAAGTGACATGCACCCCTTCAGAACTTATAATTGGTGGTGATTTTAACCTGGTATTAGACCCTGCTATGGACAGATCCTCCCCTACCCCTAAACCTTTAACCTCAGCAGCCAAGGCTCTTAAAAAATAACTTATAGATCTTAATTTGTTGGATATATGGCGGGAGGGGCATGCATCTCAACGGGAATATAGCTTCTACTCACACATGCACAACAGCTACTCTAGGATTGATACGTTCTTTATACATACAGCAAAACTCCATCTTGTTTCGTCCTGCGAATACTTAGCCATGACACACTCAGATCACGCCCCCCTTTTGATTAAAATAGCCTTAAGCGACTCTCACACAAACTCCAAACGCTGGAGGTTTCCTAACTTTCTAAATAACGACAAAGATTTTATCAAATTAATTAACGAACAGTTGGACTGGTATTTATTGATTAATAGAAACTCTGCCTCCCCAGCTATAGTATGGGAGACCCTTAAAGCTTACATAAGAGGCTCCATTATTAGTTACTCTTCCTGGAAAAAGAAACAATATCAAACCAAATTACGCTCACTAGAGACTGATATAAAAGCGCTTGAAAATCAACATTCCCTATTACAATCACGGACCTTATTGGATCAGATAACGGCAAAAAAGGCAGAATATAACACTATCACCTCGCGAGAGGTAGAAAACGCTATGTCAAGGTTGAAACATCGCTACTATGAGCAGGGTGACAAGGCAGGGAAACTCCATATAGAGAGAGCGATCTGCAATCTGCTTGGGTTGGCGGTGCAATTCCTAACAGGCTCAACCATATGGATAAAAGTGCCCATATTATGTGCATTACACAAACCAAAAACAGATATTGTCGGAATTACTAGAAGAAAGAAACATCACCACCTTTGGCTGATAGTAATTTATTAATTTCTTAGTTTTTTTTTTTTTTTTATCCACTTTTTCTCCCATTTTTCTATATTTTCTCCCATCCCAATTTCGTATCATCCAATTCAACCCTCCCCTGTCACAAACGCTGTTTCTTGCCTCCCACAAGCCGGCTGCAATGTGGACTAAGTCATACATAGCACAAGTCCCCTCCGGTACTTGAGGTAACAGCAGTCGCATCTTTTCACCTGCGCAGCTCGATCTCTCAGTGGCGAGGAGTAACGCGTGGGAGGCTCACGCTGCCCCCGACACTTCCTGATTCTACTGCGCAGGCGCACCAACCGACCTGTAGGAGTCGCTGTCCACAACGCCCGATCCCCACCCATCAGTTTCCCACCCCCTAATACGGCCAATGTGTATTAGTATGAACGACCAGCTAAACTGAAAGCAATGTGGAGCGCTGGGCTCGAACAGGCAAGCCCAGTGTCTCCGTCATTCGTGGCGAGCGCCTTGCCCACTACGCCACGTAGCCGCCCTAATTTCTTAGGATTTCTTTTGGACTGGTCTAATAAATGTTTAAAGTTCTTAGATGGATCCCCCCGCTGCCTCCTCCTCCTCCTCCAGGGGTCACTGCATGGCGCCACGGGGAGCGGCGTAGTGGCTCATATTAGGCAGGCCATGCATTATGCAGCAACTTAGGGCACAGCGTTGGATCTTCATGTCCTCTGCGACAGTCCACCTGTCGCTGCTCTGGTCGTAGCGCTCCGCGTTGGAGATGGTGTTCAAGTCATTGAAGCCTCCGACCACGAAGAGCAGGTCGTCCAGCACCCCGATGCCAAAGTAGCTACGGGGGGTGAGCATGGTGGAAATGGCGCACCAGGAGTCAGTCAAGGGGCTGTAGGCCTCCGCGCTATGCAGGTGGTTTTTTCTGTTAAACCCTCCCACCTGAGGACAGGACACATGAGAGGAATGTTTTAGTATGTGGTTAAGGCAGGCAGACACGTTATTAATCCACTTAGGCAAATGAGGGCATCACAGCAGCATTGCAAGTCAAATGATACATATCAATATAAAAAATACCTAGTCTAAAGCATTTGTCTCCGTGTGCACCAGTGCATGTGAGCGGCGCGGCGGGTGAGCGGCGCGGGGAGCGGAGCGGGCGGTTTTGACGTGAGCGACGGAGTGGGTTTTAAAATGGGTCGGCGCGATGTCCGGAGCGAGAGTTCTCCTCCGCTTCAATCCGCTCCGGGCCGCTCACAGTGGTTTAACACTGATGTAATATACATGTAGTACAATGCCAAAGCAACAGATGGCGATGTACAAACATGAAGGCCATTTTCAACCAATGAGAAGGGTGAACCGTCACTCACATCCTGTTAGAAAAAGTATATGCCGCCATTGTTGTTGTCGTTAGCTTACATGCTAACGTGAATGGCCGCGACCATAGCATTGTGGCTAGGCTAGCTATCATCGCTTAGTAGACCTAGTGAATGGATAAACAATGTTATTTAACAGATTGCAGAATGGGTACAATTACAATACAGCTCAATATAAACAATTGTTAAGGGGCCCAGGGGGTGTAGACTGTTGCAGTTTGAGCTAATTTACACCATGCTCCAAAAAAAATAAAAAAATCTGCCGAGCGATGTGGAGCGGGGAGCGCTCGATTCAAGGTGAGCGGTGAGCGAGCGGAGAGCGACTTGGGGGGCGGGGTCAACATGAGCGATTAGCGGAGCGGAACAAGCCGTCTAGAGCGAAGAGCGGATTTCACGCCCGCGCCGATCTGCTCACATGGCCTGGTGTGCACCTACCACATAGACTTGTCCTCTGTATGCAGCGACTCCCACTCCTTGACGCCTGCTGCTCATGGGGGCGATCAGAGTCCACTGGTTGGTGTCTTGGCTGTAGCACTCAGCTGTGAGCAGACACTCCGCCCCGTTGAAGCCACCACAGATGTAAACCTGTAATAAGAAAGAATATTCTAATTTAGTTTAGATATTCCATTTTATTTCATTCTACTTTAATTGTCTGTTAATGTTGATGCACTAAAGGACCAAGACAAATTCCTTGTATGTGCAAGCTTACTTGGCAATAAAGACAATTTGATTCTGATTCTGAATGATACCAATTGCTTAGTTTTTAATGTGAACGTTCCTTGGGTTCATCTACCACCCTGTGTCCCTCAGTTCCACCCACACTGTGTTCCTCAGTTCCACTCACCTTGCCGTGGAGGGCTGCTGCCCCTGCGTCGCTCCTGGGCTCCAGCATGGGTGAAATCACTGTCCACTGGTTGGTTTCAGGCTCGTAGCGCTCGGCGGTGTTCAGATGCACGTGTCTGTCGAACCCTCCCATGGCATAGATACAGCCGTCCAACGCGACCACGCTGACATAACAGCGGCGTGAGTGCATGGGAGCCGCCTGCAGCCAGCTGCGAGTGACAGGGTTGAACCTGCGCACACAGCTGAGACCCTCGTCTACGCCGTTTGTGCCGCCGACGCAGTAGACTAGACCGTGGAGATAAACGGTGCCGTGGAAGGCCCGGGGACTCTCCGCCTCAACGCTCACGTCCATCCATCCACCGGCTCGGATATCGTAAGCCTCCATGCCATTGGTCACGCTGGGGCCACTATAGCCTCCGATGGCCAATAGGACCTCCTGGGGCAGGCGTGGGCGCGTCAGGGGGTTTGGGAGCCTGTGGGAGCCAGGAGGGTTCAGGGCGCTGAGGATGAGGGGCTTGCAGTCGTGGCTGTCCCTCACCATAGGGTTGTTCTGGACGTTGTTCCCGAAGTAGTCAGGCCTCATCAATCCCATGCGAACCTGGGAAGAGACAAGCAGACAGCGGGTACAACTTAGACAGCGGTTGTAGACGGTTTCACTGGAATTATGTTGCTAGGGAACGGTTTGGACCCAACTGTTTGAGAACCACTGTACTAGGGAACCTAGTGTTGTTTTAATGCAATGCACAGTAATACAATTAGTTACCTTAGGCAGCAGCAAAGGGATGTGTGTTTTACGCTCCTCACGGGAGTGGTCGATCCAACGGAGAACGGCCTCGAACACCGTCTCCTCACTCTTCACGTTCAGGTCATCCCTCTCGATGATGTCCACCAGTTGCTGCAGGGACAGCTCCACAAACTCCTGTGAGACGGGCAGCATCTCCTCAAAGTGGCACACGATGAAGAGATGGGCCTTGCGCCTCAGGTCAGGGCAGCAGTAGATGCCCGCCAACCTCCAGATGCCGACACAGTTTTCCAGAGACAGCTGGCCCTCTAGGAAGTCAGAGCACGCTCCTACTATGCCAGTGACGAGAAGCTGGTCTGCAGCCACCAGAAGCTCTTCCACGTTCTCTGCTGTCACCGGCACAAAGCATGTGTAGGCGTACTCTATGATGAGCTGCATCATAGCTGCGGACACCCCAGGGATACTGTAGACTGGTTTCTCTGAATCGCTCCAGCGAGTGAAGAGGGTTCTGTGGGATGCAGAGTATAGAGATATCTGATGAGTAAACAGTAAGCAACATTCTGTCCTATGTAGTCATATATTTTCACTATAGAAGTATAGGGTCTTAGCAGAGTAGAAGTATAATATATTTTCACAGTAGAAGTACAGTATAGTATATTTATACAGTAGAAGTACAGTATAGTATATTTTTACAGTAAAGGTACAGTATATTATCTTGTTACAGTAGAAGTACAGTATAGTATTTTTTTACAGTAGACGTACAGTATAGTATATTTTTACAGTAGACATACAGTATAGTATCTTTTTACTAATCAAGTTAACCTGAACCAAGCTAACATGAACCAAACTAACCTGAACCAAGCTAACCTGAACCAAGTTAACCTGAACCAAGCTAACCTGAACCAAGCTAACCTGAACCAAGTTAACCTGAACCAAGCTAACCTGAACCAAGCTAACCTGAACCAAGCTAACCTGAACCAAGCTAAACTTACCTGAAATAGGCGCTGCAGCCACACAGGATTGCCTTGTGGGCGTTAAACTCAGTGCTGTTGACTTTAATAACCACATCACAGAACCTTCCCTCCAGACGCAGTTCATTAAGGATTGTACACGACATTGTTTCTTTTTAAATTGTATCTACAGAATATATTCAAGCTTACAGACAAGTAGCCGGAAACAACAAGTGAGATCTTCACTTGTCTTCTGAGATCTGAGATCTTCTGAGAGAATTGTTAGATACACAAATGTTCTAGAATGTTTGATTATGACATCATACTGTGACATCACAACGGAACATCATACTGTGTAGGGGTGTAACGGTACGCGGATACGTACTGTACCACCTCAATGTGGTCCTCCGGTACAGTACGGGCTGTGCACCGAGCGATTGCAACGGTATGGAAACTTTTTTTGCAGAACATAAATCCCCCCGGCCCTAATATAACGTGCACAACTAACCGGACGTGTGGGGAGGCGGGCCGCTGACGTTACTATTGCACAGCACGGGAGCTCCTGTGAGCACATAGCTTAACTACATTTCTCAATAGTGTTGCTCCTTTTAACCAAGTAGCGTTATTTGTAGTGTAGACCCAAGTAGTTACTCGCTACTGCCCGGAGAAACTGGACTGCTAAATAAAGATTAAAGATCTAGCGTCATTGATGCTATTCAATATTAGCTAAATAGCTAACAAATGAAATACAATGTATAGCATAGCTGCCTACAACACAATAACATTAATACAATTACATGCATCATTGTTTACAATGAATGGGTGGGGCTAGTCAAAGGACTGGACATGGGGACAAGTTAAACATGAATTAATTTATTATAACACTCAGGTAGTTTTGAGTCGTGCCTAAGTACGCACACAGCACAGGGCTATTCTATACGGCTTTGACGCTTCCTCCTCATCGTTGATTGCCTGTAGTAGCTGCATCTAACGTTAGTAGCTAACGTTAAAACTAATCTAAAGTTAGTTGTTCACCAACAATCAACATTTGTTTTATCATTAGCTCAAAAACACAGAACGGGACGAGACAAGTTGTCGGCTCAATACGTTCTGCTAGGCAGCTGGGATAATAACACCAATACTTCCGCTCCGGTCGGTGGGCTTCAAAATAAAAGTCTAAAACACCGGAAAAGCTCCGGTCGGTGGGCTTCAAAATAAAAGTCTAAAACACCGGAAAAGACGTTTATTTTGTACAGCGTTTTCCTCCACGAGTACTCGAGTACATCATGTGATCAACCTCAGCTCAGTCAATTATGGCCAATTCGTTTTATATTGTTTAATACAGTTAAATAAATAGATAAATGAAAAGCAATTTATTTTTATCCCCCCCACTGTACCGAAAAAATACCGAACCGTGACTTCAAAACCGAGGTACGTACCGAACCGTGGATTTTGTGTACCGTTACACCCCTAATACTGTGACATCATACTATGACATTATACTGTGACATCACAACGGAACATATTTGAGTTCCATTTAAATAATATAAATAATATATATGATATAATATAATGTAATGTTATATATTATATAATATATATGTAATATAATAATAAAGTATAATAAATTTAGCTCCCATTTTAATAATATATATATTATGTCTAAAACATGACATTCTTTAGAAGTCTTAAAATATATATTTTTTATTTAAGTTAAAATAAATGTAAAATAATAATAACGTTATTAATATAGCACCATTCATACAAATTGCAGCTCAAAGTGCTTTACACAAAAAACGAAACAAAAGGATACAAAAAAAAAGGAAAATAATTGCAATCGCTCCATAACTAAGGATGGAAATTATAAGACATGAAAATGATATAAATTGTAATAAAACAACTAGATAAGATAGTAAAAATAGCTAAATAAGACAAACAGTAAGACAATAACATAAGACAATAAAATAATTACAAATAAAATTATAATAAAGACAGAAATATTAAATGGTTAAAATAATAAAATAGCAACATTTGTTAGTAAACAATAAGAAAATAATTATAAGACTAAAATAAGA
Organism: Notolepis coatsorum; assembly: GCF_963971535.1. NCBI lineage: Eukaryota > Metazoa > Chordata > Actinopteri > Aulopiformes > Paralepididae > Notolepis > Notolepis coatsorum. The sequence goes on along the minus strand of NC_140179.1, from coordinate 12,471,789 downwards.
CATTAAAAAAGAACAAATACAATTATTAGGGCTGTACCGAATGTCATTTTTTAACATTCAAAGCTTCTATTAAAGTATTCGAACGAAGCTTCGAATGTCTATAAAAAAAATTACTTGATAAAAAAAATATTTTTTAAATGTTTTTAATCTAAATCCTCAATTTGAATAAAGTGATTAATCTGATTAAATTAGTCTTTTTCTTTTATTAAATCAACTTTCTTTAATAAATATAACTCATCAGTTCGTCAACATAAATAATCCAATAAGGGTACGGTTGGTTATATAAGTGATGGTGACGTCTTATAGTATAATATTATAATATTAGTGTAGCCTAATCTTTGACTGCAAGTGTGAAGAAATAACCCATTGGTTTAAACAGATTGAATAGACACATAAAAAAAAGAAAAAAAAATATAATTTTTTTATTTTTTATTATTGAAAATTTGAAATTTGAATGTTGATTTAAAATTCGAACGTCAACATTATGATCGAAGCTTCGAAGCATTTGGTACAGCCCGAAAAATTACATAAAACAATGATAACAATGATAATAAAATATTTAAGTAAAAATAATAGAAATAAAGAAAAATAAGACAATAAAATAAAGATAATAATTCATTTAAAAGCTACTTTAAAAAGGTACGTTTTGAGCAGTGCCATGTGCTGAAGTACAGTATAGTATATTTTTACAGTAGAAGTACAGTATAGTATATTTTTTACAGTAGACATACAGTATAGTATCTTTTTTACAGTAGACGTACAGTATAGTATATTTTTACAGTAGACATACAGTATAGTATCTTTTTACTAACCAACTTAACCTGAACCAAGATAACCTGAACCAAGCTAAACTTACCTGAAATAGGCGCTGCAGCCACACAGGATTGCCTTGTGGGCGTTAAACTCAGTGATGTTGACTTTAATAACCACATCACAGAACCTTCCCTCCAGACGCAGGTCATTAAGGATTGTACAGGACATGGCACTTTCCTTTTCCATGTGGGGATTTTTAAATTGTATCTACAATATATATTCAAGCTTACAGACAAGTAGCCGGAAACAACAAGTGAGATCTTCACTTGTCTTCTGAGATCTGAGATAGTCTGAGAGAATTGTTGAATAGATACACAAATGTTCTAGAATGTTCGATTATGACATCATACTGTGACATCACAATGGAACATCATACTGTGACATCATACTGTGATGTCACAACGGAACATATTTGAGTGACATTTGAATAATATAAATAATATGTATGATATAATATAATGTAATGTTATATATTATATATATATATATAATAATAAAGTATTATAAAATATTTTTATTTAAGTTAAAATAAATGTAAAATAATAATAACGTTATTTATATAGCACCATTCATACAAATTGCAGCTCAAAGTGCTTTACACAAAAAACGAAACAAAGGGATACAAAAAAAGAAGATAATTGCATTCACTCCATAACTAAGGATGGAAATTATAAGACATGAAAATGATAAAAACGGTAATAAAACAACTAGATAAGATAGTAAAAATAGCTAAATAAGACAAACAGTAAGACAATAAAATAATTACAAATAAAATAATAATAAAGACAGAAAAATTAAATAGTTAAAATAATAAAATAGCAAAATGTTATAGTAAACAATAAGCACAAATTAATAACACTAAAATAAGACACTAAAAAAGAACAAATACAATTATTTAAAAAAATACATAAAACAATGATAACAATGATAATAAATTATTTAAGTAAAAATAATAGAAATAAAGAAAAATAAGACAATAAAATAAAGATAATAATTAATTTAAAAGCTATGCTATGCGGATGCAGAGCTAATGATGCTAATGATGGAGCATCGCCGTCGGTTGTGTGATAGTAAAGGGCTAACCTTCTGTATTGTCACAGTGAAAGGGTTAACTGGCTGTCGTGTGGCAGTGAAAGGGTTAAAATGACAGTGCATAGGAGGTAGTGAGATATCATTTGCATAGAACCGACATATGAATTTGATTGGAAGTGTATGAAAGTAGGTAGGGTAAGAATAGTGCAGGTAAAGTACAATTTGTCAGGATATCCCTGATGTTTCATTGCAATGCTTGAGCAAAGAGATAGGTTACCCTTGTGCCGCTGCTTATTTATTTATCTTATTTTGGTGTTAACAAAAACTCTGGGTCCGAATGGACCCGGTGTGTAACTCAGTACCAACCACCCCAAAATATAAGGATTATTATCCTGTTTTGTTTTGTACTTCATTACTAACTTATTAGCTCATCATTAGCTCATTAAACAATGGTCTACTTGCAGATTTTATGAATTTTTGCTCAGTTTTTGATTTTACACAATTGATTGATGATTTTACCAGAATTACTAAGACTAGCAGATCTATCATTGACCTGATCTTGTCATCTGACAAAGAAAAATATGTCAATCTGGGGTGCTACCTTTAGGAATCAGTGACCATTTGGTCACATACTGCACAAGAAAGATCTGTCACAGCCAGATAGGCAAACACAGCACGGTTAGGATCAGGTCAATGAAAAAGTACAACCTGGAAAATTTCCAACAACTATTGCAGTGGACATGGCCCTGGTAGAAAAAATTATCAATACCCTAGGCAAGGATAAAGCTACTGGAATAGATGGCTTACCAGTGAGGTTTATCAAAGACGGAGCAAACCAGATTAGTGAACCTCTAACACATATCATCAACCTATCACTGAAACAGGGTATCGTACCCCACAACTTAAAATGTGCCAGAGTGGTTCCACTACACAAAAAAGGAGATAGGACAAACGAGGGAAACTATCGTCCAGTTTCTATTCTCAGCGTCATCTCCAAAGTTCTTGAGAAGGTCATATTTAATCAAATATCAGATTTTCTTAAACAGACAGATCTCATTTATCAATTCCAGTCTGGCTTTCGCCCTGGGTATTCTACGGATGCTTGCCTGATTGATCTCACTGACCATATTCGAACCCAGATGGACTGTGGCAAACGAACTGGCATGGTTCTGATTGACCTGCAGAAAGCGTTTGATACTGTTGACCATCAGATCCTGCTTGAGAAGCTCAAAGCCTGTGGGATGGACGATGGGTCGGTGAGATGGTTAGGGTCGTACTTGACTGGGAGGACCCAGGTTGTGAACATAAATGGTGTCGCATCTTCATATAATGAAATAACATGTGGGGTGCCGCAAGGCAGCATTTTTGCTCCATTGCTCTTTTCACTATATGTTAATGACATGGTGTCTGCAGTATCCTGCAGACTCCTACTGTATGCTGACGACTCAGCACTTCTGGTGTCTGGAGACGACACGGCAGAAATATAAGCCGGTCTCAGTAGGGAGCTGGAAAGCCTTCACAAATGGTTAGTTGACAACAGATTATCGATTCACCTTGGAAAAACTGAGTTAATTCTATTCAGCTCAAAACATAAATTAAAGGAATGTTCCCGACTTGAGATCAGCTGTAATGGCTTCAGTGTCGAGTCTAGAGACTGTTAAATACCTAGGTGCAGACCTCGACCAAACACTCTCAGGGAAAACAATGGCCCTGAAGGTGATCAAAAGTTAACACAAGGGTGACATTTTTGCACAGAAAAAAGAGGTTCTTATCACTGGAAACTATGAAATTGCTTGCCAACTGCATGATCCTCAGCCAATATGACTATGCATGTACGTACTGGTATAGTGGTGTTACAGTGGAAAGTAAACACAGGCTACAAACCAGCCAAAATAAGACCATACGATTGGTCCTAAATCTGCCACCTCGAACCCATATTGAGCCATGTCACTTCAATGAGGTGGGATGGCTCCCTGTGGAGCAGAGGGTCTCCTCTCTGAAACTGGGACATATGTATAAAATGTTAAATGGATCTGCCCCCAGATATTTATGCTCTCGTATTGTCCTGCGTGGCCAGGTCCACGGACGACAGTTACGGTCTGGACAGCTCTCAGTTTATGAGCCTAGAAAGGGTTCCTATTCACAAAATGGCTTTCTGTCTACAGCCTGCCGGCTGTGGAACTCTCTGCCCAGGGCCATCCAAAACTCCCCCACTATTGCTGTCTTCAAGAGGGGTGTGAAGCGACATCTGCAACAATAGGTTGCAGAGGGTGCTTGGCCACCACTCTTGAAGAACAGGAACATGACATGCTGTAATGAGGCTCTTTCAGAAAATTGTGTTGTCTATTTTATCTACTTGTTGTATCTATTTTATCTTCTTAACTCTTTCTTTGTGATTTATTGTATTCTTCTTGGGACCATGTTGGAAACAAGTCGACAGACTTTCACATGTTATCCTTGTACCCCTTGTTTTTATACTATTGTATAAATTGTATGTACTAAATAAAAATCAATCAATCAATCATAACCAGTAGTACCCATATCAAACATTATTTTATATGGCCCCCATATGGCCCCAAGACACAATATACATCTTTTTTCAATCGAAAATAGGATTATATTCACTCACGCTGTTCCCCATATTGAAGAAAATGGGTAAATATGTATGCAATCTGAATATAACAGGCTAATATACGAAGACTTTATTGAGTAAACTGCTTTGTGGGTTTTAGAACTGTATTGTGGAAATAAATCAAGGAACAAAACAACGCCACCTCCCTATCACTCTCTTCCTTCTCTCCCTCTCCACCCCCCTATCACTATTTTCCTCCTCTCCCTCTCCACCTCCATATCACTCTTCCTCCTCTCCCTATCACTTTGTTCCTCTCCACCTCCCTATCACTATGTTCCTCTCCCTCTCCACCTCCCTATAACTATGTTCCTCATCTCCCTCTATCACTCTGTTCCTCCTCTCCCTCTCCACCTCCCTATCAATCTGTCCCTCCTCTCCCTCTATCACTCTGTTCCTCCTCTCCCTCTATCACTCTGTTCCTCCTCTCCACCTCCCTATCACTCTTCCTTTCCCTCTCCACCTCCCTATCACTATCTTCTTCCTCTCCCTCTCCACCTCCATATCACTCTGTTCCTCTCCCTCGATCTCCACCTCCCTATCACTCTTCCTCCTCCCCCTCTCCACCTCCCTATAACTCTTCCTCTCCACCTCCCTATCACTCTTCCTCCTCTCCCTCGTCACCTCCCTATCACTCTGTTCCTCCTCTACCTCTCCACCTTGCTGTTCCTCCTCTCCCTCTATCACTCTCTTCCTCCTCTCCACCTCCCTATCACTCTGTTCCTCCTCTCCCTCTCCACCTCCATATCACTCTGTGCCTCCTCTCCCTCTATCACTCTCTTCCTCCTCTCCACCTCCACATCACTCTGTTCCTCCTCTACCTCTCCACCACAATTGTGTGTATTGAGCTGTACTGTATTGTACCCATTCTGCAATCTGTTAATACCATTTTCAATCAATCCATCAATCAATGTTATGATGAATTGAAAATGGGGGACCCTGATGTAAACAAGACAAATCTCTTTCTCTGGTCTGCATCCCATTAACAATTGTGTGTATTGAGCCGTACTGTATTGTACCCATTCTGCAATCTGTTAAATAAAGTTTTCATTCATTCATTCATTCATTCTCCTTTTGGAGCGCCCAGCTGCTAGCCTGCTAGCTAGCGTTTTAGCTTTCTAGCCTGCTAGCTAGCGTTCATTCTCCTTTGTGAGCGCCCTGCTGCTAGCCTGCTAGCTAGCGTTTTAGCTTGCTAGCCTGCTAGCTAGCGGTTTAGCTTGTTCATGAAGATATACGTACTAAAACGTTACGTTGCGATTTTGATTATGATGTTCAGCCAAACATTACTTTGCATAATCTATGCAATAGTGTCATTGCATAAAATAGCAGTGCTATAGGCGCCCTCGTTGACTGTTTCATATCATAGTATATTATATAAATTTATAATATGCTAGTACTGTACTACAATACCTACAATGCAGAGGAGTGACACGTTAGGTCACGAGCAGCCAATAAAAAACATCCCCTCTCAGACCACGTGAGGTCACGTAGCTAGACGAGCAGCCAAAAACGAGCAGCCAATCAAGAAAATCCCCTCTCAGACCAACCAATCAAAAATAGTTGAGGTTGCAGTCGTAGTTCTTCTTGTAGCCTGTGTTTGAAATCCTCAGTGTTTCTCCATACAGTGTTGAAATAACGTCTGTCAAAAGACAGATGTTAGAAAATCTTTCATTTTAACCCCCTTTTTGGACATCATAATATTTACTGGGTTATTATCATCATGTGCTATTGGTTGATCTGCAGGAAATTCATAATAAGCACTCTATATATTTACAGTTGTTGCAGCTGGAGGACTAAGGGCGTCCCAAGGCCACATCGTCTGTAATACGACGACTCCGACCAAACTAACGAGCCCAGTCTGACCCTGGATCCTCTAATTAGATTAGTGCTGAGGGGGGAGGGGGGGGGGTCCTTTTAGCTGCAGAGCCACAATAAAACAAGGATTAAAAGTGGATGGAAAACAGTAAAACTATATTACAACACAGGAACAGAGCCAAGGAAAACCAACCCCTCTTCTTCTTCTCCTTCTCCTCCTCCTCCTCCTCCTCCTCCTCCTCCTCCTCCTCCTCCTCCTCCTCCTCCTCCTCCTCCTCCTCAGTCTTCTCCCTCATTGGACCCTGGTGCCTCGTTTACTTATTTAAAATGCATATTCCATCATTTCTAAGAATATGATGAAAACATAAATATGTAATAAATCACACAAGGCCCATGTTGTCCACTGCCAGCTGGAGCAAGAACTTGTGGAGGCGATTGAAGAAATGAGACAGTAGGGTTTGAGGAGAAGGAAGGAAGGAAGGAAGGAAGGAAGGAAGGAAGGAAGGAAGGAAGGAAGGAAGGAAGGAAGGAAGGAAGGAAGGAAGGAAGGAAGGAAGGAAGGAAGGAAGGAAGGAAGGAAGGAAGGAAGGAAGGAAGGAAGAGGACAGCTGAGAGAGTGAAGGAGAGGACAGAGAGGACAGCTGAGAGAGTAAAGGAGAGGACAGACCAACAGAGAGGACAGTTGAGAGAGTAAAGGAGAGGACAGAGAGGACAGAGAGGACAGCTGAGAGAGAGAAGGAGAGGACAGAGAGGACAGAGAGGACAGCTGAGAGAGAGAAGGAGAGGACAGAGAGGACAGCTGAGAGAGTAAAGGAGAGGACAGAGAGGACAGCTGAGAGAGTAAAGGAGAGGACAGAGAGGACAGCTGAGAGAGTAAAGAAGAGGACAGACCAACAGAGAGGACAGCTGAGAGAGTAAAGGAGAGGACAGATAGGACAGAGAGGACAGCTGAGAGAGAAGGAGAGGACAGAGAGGACCGCTGAGAGAGTAAAGGAGAGGACAGAGAGGACAGCTGAGAGAGTGAAGGAGAGGACAGAGAGGACAGCTGAGAGAGTGAAGGAGAGGACAGAGAGGACAGCTGAGAGAGTAAAGGAGAGGACAGAGAGGACAGCTGAGAGAGAGAGAAGGAGAGGACAGAGAGGACAGCTGAGAGAGTAAAGGAGAGGACAGAGAGGACAGCTGAGAGAGTAAAGGAGAGGACAGAGAGGACAGCTGAGAGAGTGAAGGAGAGGACAGAGAGGACAGCTGAGAGAGAAGGAGAGGACAGAGAGGGCAGCTGAGAGAGAAGGAGAGGACAGAGAGGACAGCTGAGAGAGAAGGAGAGGACAGAGAGGACAGCTGAGAGAGAAGGAGAGGACAAAGAGGACAGCTGAGAGAGTAAAGGAGAGGACAGAGAGGACAGCTGAGAGAGAGAAGGAGAGGACAGAGAGGACAGAGAGGACAGAGAGGGCAGCTGAGAGAGAAGGAGAGGACAGAGAGGACAGCTGAGAGAGAAGGAGAGAACAGAGAGGACAGCTGAGAGAGAAGGAGAGGACAGAGAGGACAGAGAGGACAGCTGAGAGAGTGAAGGAGAGGACAGAGAGGACAGCTGAGAGAGTAAAGGAGAGGACAGACCAACAGAGAGGACAGCTGAGAGAGTAAAGGAGAGGACAGATAGGACAGCTGAGAGAGTGAAGGAGAGGACAGAGAGGACAGCTGAGAGAGTGAAGGAGAGGACAGAGAGGACAGCTGAGAGAGAGAAGGAGAGGACATAGAGGACAGCTGAGAGAGAGAAGGAGAGGACAGAGAGGACAGAGAGGACAGAGAGGACAGCTGAGAGAGTGAAGGAGAGGACAGAGAGGACAGCTGAGAGTGAAGGAGAGGACAGAGAGGACAGCTGAGAGAGTAAAGGAGAGGACAGAGAGGACAGCTGAGAGAGTAAAGGAGAGGACAGAGAGGGCAGCTGAGAGAGTGAAGGAGAGGACAGAGAGGACAGAGAGGACAGCTGAGAGAGAGAGAAGGAGAGGACAGAGAGGACAGCTGAGAGAGAGAAGGAGAGGACAGAGAGGACAGCTGAGAGAGAGAAGGAGAGGACAGAGAGGACAGCTGAGAGAGTGAAGGAGAGGACAGAGAGGTCAGCTGAGAGAGTGAATGAGAGGACAGAGAGGACAGCTGAGAGAGAAGGAGAGGACAGAGAGGACAGAGAGGACAGAGAGGGCAGCTGAGAGAGAGAAGGAGAGGACAGAGAGGACAGCTGAGAGAGTGAAGGAGAGGACAGAGAGGACAGCTGAGAGAGAGAAGGAGAGGACAGAGAGGACAGCTGAGAGAGAAGGAGAGGACAGAGAGGACAGCTGAGAGAGTAAAGGAGAGGACAGAGAGGACAGCTGAGAGAGAAGGAGAGGACAGAGAGGACAGCTGAGAGAGTGAAGGAGAGGACAGAGAGGACAGCTGAGAGAGTAAAGGAGAGGACAGAGAGGGCAGCTGAGAGAGTGAAGGAGAGGACAGAGAGGACAGCTGAGAGAGATGGAGAGGACAGAGAGGACAGCTGAGAGAGAAGGAGAGGACAGAGAGGACAGCTGAGAGTGAAGGAGAGGACAGAGAGGACAGCTGAGAGAGAAGGAGAGGACAGAGAGGACAGCAGAGAGTAAAGGAGACGAGAGAGTCGAGGAGGGGAAAGAAGGGGACAGCAGAACCTAGAATTGTGAGAAGAGGAGGAATGAACAGTCTGCTATGAGTCATCTACCAGACCCAGGAAACAACGTGTTGTTATCTTTAGTTCTCTGTAGAACCCAACCCGTCCATTTAAAATAGTAAATGACTCCTTACATCACCCTTATCAACTCAGCTCCCACATAAGTTACATCCTCCAACTCCGATAGCTTAATTATCCAGGCCAAGAAGTAAGTATTACATACTGTATAATGTACAAATGTAATATTGTATATAATAAAAATACTTCAAGTTCTCTACGCATGTTCTTGGTGAGTTATTAGGGGATTTCCACAATTCTGTGTTAAAAGACACGAATCCCTTTCAAATGATCTAGAAATAACCACCTGTTTATAATATACCAAGATGGCGCTGCTACGTCCGGCTGCCTCTCTGTGTGCTCCGACGAGACTGTGCTTACTTTTGTTAATATTTATAGTTTTAAGAGTTTTGTTTGTACCAACTGTTGGTGCATTTAATGTGTATGACCGTCAGTCACTCATCGACATTGGATTAAGGAAAACTTACCAACTGGATTGCTCTCTGGATCGGCTCGCTGAACAACAACAATGGCCTGCTGAGATCTTGAGTAGAACAGGACCAGACATCCGCCCACGCAAGGAAGGGGGGAGACGGCGAGGAAGGAGAGCAGGCGTCCGAAACAGACTGAGATCCAGGAGGCACAAAACGCCATTGCCCAGCATATTGTTGGCCAATGTGCAATCAATCGAAAATTAACTGGACGACATCAGAGCAAGGATTCAATTCCAAAGAGACATTAGGGACTGTAATGTTCTCTGCTTCACCGAGACGTGGTTGACGCCGGACATCCCAAACCACGCCATCCAACCGGCCGACCACTTTTTCATTCACCGAAAAGATCGCACGGAGGAAGAATACGGAAAGAAACGGGGGGGTGGAATAGCCTTCATGATTAACAACAACTGGTGTGATCCAGGCAACGTGAAGGAGCTTTCGAACCACTGCTCCCCAAACCTGGAGTACATAGCCATAAAGTGCCAACCATTCTTTCTCCCGAGAGAATTAACGTCGGTCATTTTGATTGGAGTGTATATTCCCCCCCACGCAAACACTGGAGTGGCACTTTCAGTTCTTCACGACGAGGTAAACAAACTCCAAACAGCTAACGTTGACGCTGCTATTGTGGTTGCGGGTGATTTTAATAGCGCTAATCTGAGAAAAGTGCCAAATTTCTATCAGCATGTGACTTGTTCCACCAGAGGCGGGAATATCCTAGAGTCTAGAGGACCTAGACCATTGCTACTCGCAATTTAAGAACGGGTACAAGTCTCAGGCTACTAGTGCTTTCGGCAAATCAGACCATGACGCCATCTTTCTTTTACCGCAGCGCAGTATAAACAAAGTCTCAAGCGTGCCCCTGTAGTAACGCGAGAGGTTTAGCGCTGGACTGTGGAGTCAGAGGAGACGCTCCAGGCTGCACTTGAATGTACAGAATGGAGTGTGTTCCGCGACAACACAGACAATATTAATGACTACACGGAAACAGTGCTAGACTTTGTTTGTACTTTGGTAGAAGAAACAATCCCCTCTACCACAATTAGAGTTTACCCAAACCAAAAGCCCTGGGTAGACAAATCCGTCCGTGAGGCTCTGAATGCGTGCACCTCAGCGCCGGGCTTGTGACAGGCATCATGAATGAACACAAAGCGGCGAGATACAACGTAAGGAGGACAGTAATAGAGGCAAAATGGCGCTACAGGGATAAAGTTGAACTTCAGTATGAACAGGCTGACTCTAGAGGTATGTGGCAGGGCCTCAGAACGATGACAGATTACAAAGGCACCTTCCTCAAGCTGAACAGTGACATCTCATTGGCAAATTATCTCAATACCTTCTATGCGAGGTTTGAGGCTGTGAATAACAACACCAGCCTACAAACCACTGCAATGGAAGGGGGGGCCACTGCCGATGGAGACTCAGTGTTCAGGATAACAGAACATGAGGTGACGAGGACCTTTAAGGAAGTGAATATCAGGAAGGAAGCAGGACCGGACGGTATCCCCGGCCGCATCCTAAAAGTCTGTGCCGACCAACTGGCTCCAGTATTCACTGACATATTTAACCTGTCCTTAGAACAGGCTGTCATCCCCACCTGTCTGAAAAAGTCCACCTTTATCTCTATACCCAAAAAATCCAAGCCTGCTTGCCTGAACGACTACCGCCCTGTAGCTCTCACCTCCATAGCCATGAAGTGCTTTGAGAAGCTAGTGAAGGGCTACATCTGTTCCTCCCTCCCCATCAACCTGGAGACCCTGAAATTTGCATATCGCCCCAACAGGTCCATGGAGGACGCCATAGCCCATGTGCTGCACTGCACATAGCAGCATCACACCTGGACAAGAGGCAGGGGAACTATGTGAGAATGCTATTCATCGACTACAGCTCAGCATTCAATATCATAGTCCCCTCCAAACTCATAGCCAAGCTCAGGGACCTGGGCTTGAACTATGACCTCTGCCAGTGGGTCTTGGACTTCCTGTCGGGCAGACCCCAGGTGGTGAGAGCAGGCAACTGCACCTCTTCATCCATCACTCTCAACATAGGGGCCCCCCAGGGTTGTGTTCTGAGTCCCCTCCTCTACTCCCTGTACACACATGACTGTGTGGCACAGCGGAACAACAACACAATCATCAAATTGGCTGAAGACACAGTAGTGGTGGGCCTGATCTCTGCAAACGACAAGAGGGCCTACCTGGAAGAGGTAAAGGTTCTAGCGGGATGGTGTCAAGAGAACAGCCTCTCCCTGAACGTCAGCAAAACAAAAGAGATGATTGTGGACTTTAGGAGGTCGGGGGTCAAGGACTACAGCCCCCTCAGCATCGACGGGGCACCGGTTGAGAGTGTGAACAGTCTTAAGTACCTTGGAGTCCACAGGACTTGACATGGACCACACACATTGACAGTGTTACCGACGCCAACCAGCTCGGCTCCCCCTAGTGTTAGTCCTCCAACGATGCTTTGCACAAAAGAAAAACCCAGAGCCGCAGAGCCCGGAACACTATTCTACAAACGTGTCTATCTGCAGAGCAGCGGAGCCGCAGAGCCCGGAACACTATTCTACAAACGTCTAATGTGAAATATATAAGCATGTAAGCAAAACTAGATTTTAGGTCTGTGATGAAAAAGGGCCTCGCGGGAAGGGGGGCCTCGCAAAAAAAAAAAGACAAAAAAAAAAACAATAATAATAATAATAATAATAATAATAATAATAATAATAATATATATATACATATTTTTTTTTTTTGCGATGCCCCCCTTCCCGCGAGGCCCTGTGCGACCGCACTGCTCGCACACCCCCTGAGGCGGCCCTGCTAGAGGTAGACTTTGTCATGTTGCGCCTGTTGAATTTGCAGCATGCTCTCTCCCCAATATCATTATGAGTCACAGCTGTCTCGCGCTGAGGGGTTTTTCACAAGCAACAAGCTCTCATTGGGCTGGTGCAGATTTCTGATAACGTGATTGGTTCAGAATGCATCGCATGCTCTGACATTCCTGACATTGCTGTTCTCAGCCGTGGGAGATTGATTGATTGATTGATTGATTGATTGAAAACTTTATTAACAGATTGCAGGATGGGTCCAATACAATACAGCTCAATACATACAATTGTTAAGGGGATGCAGACCAGAGAAAGACTTTCGTCTTGTTTACATCAGGGTCCCCCATTTTCAATTCATCAGGACATATATGACATACATGACATACAGATAGACAGTACTGCTACATCTATACATTTATGACATACCAGATTTGCAAATACAGTACTGTTTGTGATACAAAAAGAGTCCAGAAAAGGGAGTATATACATTTGACGTCAAAACTGTACATTGGAGGAGGTTGGGTGGGGTTGGGTGGGGGGGGGTTGGGTAGGAGGGGTTGGGGGGGGGGGGAAACACTGTACATCTGTACAAGCAAGACTGTACATTGGAATATTGACAACCATACTAGGTAATTTACTGTACATTAGAGGGGGTGGGGGGGAAACACTGTACAAACAAGCATAACTGTACATTGGAATATTGACAACCATACTAGGTAAATGACTGTACATTGGAGGGGGTTGGGTTAGGACATTTGTAGGGGCCAGTTTCGAATTGCAGTCTCCCGTAGGTGTTCTTTGAGAGTGGTTTTGAAAGTGGGTAGTGATTCACATTCCTTTACAGCTTTAGGTAGGGTGTTCCACATTGATGTGGCATAATTGCGAAACGTGTTTAGTCCCTTGTTTGAGCCAAATCTGGGTTTAACATGATTTGTGGAGCTCCCTCTGGTGTTGTGATCGTGGTATTCACTGACCTTTGGGGAGTATTTTGACATGTACATGGGTACCTTGGTCGTGTAGTGTATCTTGTAGACCAGGCCCATTGCAAGTTGCTGTACTCTGTCGTCTACTCTAAGCCATCCTAGGTTGTCAAAGTGGGCAGGGGTGAGGTGGGTTCTAGGAGTAAGGTCAAGCAGTAGTCTGACCAGTTTGTTTTGAGATGTTTGTAATTTTGTTTTTAGCGCCTTTGAGGTGCTTTGGTACCATGAGGTGCAAGCATAGTCGTAGTACCCTTGAATGAGTGCTCCTGCCAGAGTCTTCAGGGTATTCTTGTTTACCAGAGAGGAGATCCGGTACAGGAATCGAGTTTGTTGGTTGACTTTTTTTTATTACATTGGATGCCATTTTGTCACAGGAGAGATTAGCCTCTAGGATGGAACCCAGGTAGGTAATTTCATCTTTCCTAGTGACAATATTGTCACCCACTGTAACTGAGAAGCCGTCGGTCTTGCTGAGTTTGTTATTTGAACCGAAGAGAATGGACTCTGTTTTTCCCATGTGTAATGATAGTTTGTTATCAGCGAGCCATATGCAGATTCTGCCTAGTTCCGAGCTGAGGGGTTTTTCAACCTGTAACTTGTTCTTGTCAGAGACCAGCAGGGCTGAGTCGTCCGCAAACAGGAACAAGTTGCAGTCACATGCTGACGACATGTCATTTGCATAAATTAGGAACAGTAGCGGCCCTAGTATGCTTCCTTGTGGAACACCACAGCTCACTGTGAGGGGGGGGATAGGGTACCGTTTACCTCCACCATCTGTTCCCTCCCCTCAAGGTAGGATTGTGTTTCATGTGATGTCCAGATCAACACGGCACAGATACAGACAACTGTAACCAGCTACAGATACAGATACAGATACAGACACAGATACAGACACAGATACAGATACCGACACAGACACAGATACAGATACAGACACAGACACAGATACAGATACAGATACAGACACAGATACAGATACAGATACAGATACAGACACAGATACAGACACAGATACAGACACAGACACAGATACAGACACAGATACAGACACAGATACAGATACCGACACAGACACAGATACAGATACAGATACAGATACAGACACAGATACAGACACAGATACAGATACAGATAGACACAGATACAGACACAGATACAGATACCGACACAGACACAGATACAGATACAGACACAGATACAGATACAGACAAAGATACTGATACAGATACAGATACAGACACAGATACAGATACAGATACAGATACAGATACAGACACAGATAAAGACACAGATACAGATAAAGATACAGATACAGGTATATATATATATATATATATATATATATATATATATATATATATATATATATATATATATATATATATATATATATATATATATATATATATATATATATATATACAGATACAGATACAGATACAGATATAGATATAGATATAGATACAGACACAGATAAAGACACAGATAAAGACACAGATATAGATATAGACACAGACACAGACAACTGTAACCAGCCTGTTGGCTGCAGGAGACAGACTGAGTCTAGAGACAGAGTCCTCCCTGCATGGGATTTGGCATCTTCTAGACCTGGGCCCAGAGGAACAGCTGGTGGAAACACTGACTCACCAGCTGTTTTCACACATCACACACCAGTGGAGGTTATTCCATGACAACACGTGAAACACAAATTCACTCATAATTCATAATTATTATAAATTTACATATATATATATATGTAAATAGAATAAATAGAATAAAAATATCAACCCGTGCAGGGAAAGTTTCACTTGAGTGATTGACAGCTAGCCATTACTGACTGCAGGCCTGATCAGAGAGCTCAGAGCTGTCACTTTTGGCCATTTTTGAAGAAAACATTTATTCACTGGCATTTTTTTACAGAGGAAAACATTTATAAAAAAAAAAGATTAATAATATATATATATATATATTTTTAGAAATGTTTTCCTCTGTAAAAAAATGTCAGTGAATTAATTTTTTCTTCAAAAATGGCCAAAAGTGACAGCTCTGAGCTCTCTGATCAGGCCTGCAGTCAGTAATGGCTAGCTGTCAATCACTCAAGTGCAACTTTCCCTGCACGGGTTGATCTTTTTATTCTATTATCCAATCAAAATAGGCGTTCAACACCATAGTCCCCACCAGACTGGTGGACAAGCTGATCGAGCTGGGTCTGAGCTCCGCCCTGAGCGCCTGGGTACTGGACTTTCTGAGTGAAAGACCCCAGGCGGTCAGGGTGGGGGGTCAGACCTCCAACACCATCACCCTGAGCATCGGGTCCCCCCAGGGCTGTGTTCTAAGCCCCCTGCTGTACTCACTCTACACACACGACTGTGTGGCCAAGTTCAGCTCCAACTCCATAGTGAAGTTCGCAGACGACACGGTGGTGGTGGGGCTGATCTCGGACAACGACGAGAAGTACTACCGGGAGGAGGTTGAGGTACTGGAACGCTGGTGCCAGGACAACAGCCTGCTCCTGAACATTGGTAAAACCAAGGAGCTGATCGTGGATTATAGGAGAGGACAGCAGGAGACACACACACCACTGATGATTAACGGGGCTACCGTGGACAGGGTGAGCAGCTTTAAGTACCTGGGGGTCCACATCTCAGAGGATCTGACATGGTCAACACACATAGACACAGTAGTAAAGAAGGCGAAACAGCGCCTCTACCACCTGAGACAGTTAAGGAAGTTCAGAGTATCGGGGAAGATACTCCAGTCCTTCTACTCAGGAGCTGTAGAGAGCATCTTGACTGGAAACATCACTGCCTGGTATGGAAACAGCACGGCACAAGACAAGAAGGCCCTACAGAGAGTGGTGCGCTCAGCCGAGCGTACCACGGGTATTGCACTACCTCCCCTGCAGGTTCTATACAACAAGAGGTGCAAATCCAGAGCCTGCAGGATAATGAAAGACCCTCACCACCCCAATAACAGCCTGTTCCAGCTGCTGAGGTCAGGCAGACGCCTGCGAACCCCAGCTACTAGGACAGAGAGGCTTAGGCTCAGCTTCTTCCCCCAGGCCATCAGAGTCCTGAACAATGAACACTGAGTACCACTGTAACACTTTAGCATGAGCGGGCACACACTCAGGCCGCACGCACCCCACTTATTGCCAAAAGGAAAGGCCACTTTAAATTAGTATTAGCAACAGTAACAGTGTATTGCACTACTATTACTACTACTGTTAACTGTTAACTGTTACCCGTTATTGCACAAATTTATTGTTACCTGCTACCTGTTATTGCACAATTTTATTGCACACATTTTTGTATTGGATTCTATTATATGTTGTACCAATTGCACATCGTTGCGGGCAAGACCACCCGCATTTCATTGTATATCCGTATGCCGTGACAAATAAAACTCTTGACTTGACTTGACTTGACTATTTGAGTCATCTAAGCCCTGCCCATGCAACTTGGCGCACGCTACTCACGAACGCGGGTTGAATGATTGACAGCCCTCGACGGTCTAAGACTCAATCAGAGAGGAGCTGCGGGACATGGCATAGACCACTGCACTTCCGCGTTACATGGAGCTCGTGAGGAGGGGGGCGGGGGGACGAGAGCAGAGCGAGTAACAAGACGCTTTAGGGAAGTGAGGAAGGAAGGAATGTTTATGATTCCCAAGATGTGATGAGGAGATATCAATAGAGAAGGAAAGAAGGAAGCTGCTATATTCAATGAAAGATGAGATCGGTCACTGCTTTGGCTGTTTTGTGGTGAGTGCATTTAAAATATATATATATATTTTACAGTGATTATGAATACACCAACACGGTTTGCGCGGGCACCAGGTAGCCCCCAAGGACCACATGAGTCGCCGCAAGCCTTACTTGCATTTCTAATCAAATATTAATATCGCCACAGGAGGGGGGGGGGGCATAATCCCACGGGATAATGGGATTGACCGATATGTTTACCAATATCCCAATGTACAGTTTTTCTGTACCATTGACTCAGAATGGTCTGTTTTATTGAAATCGTCACAGCAGTATAGTTTGTTTATACTTCAGAAGTATGATGTTTAAACATGGTCCCCAAAATGAATGGAAGTGAATGAGGAGCCTGACACCTGGGAGGAATGGGGATGTTGCAGCGTTGGGGATGTTTAAAAAATATAATTTAATATATAATATAATATAATAATTTTGTGCTTCACCAAGAAATTTGGTCAGCAGCCGCCACTGACACACACACACACACACACACACACACACACACACACACACACACACACACACACACACACACACACACACACACACACACACACACACACACACACACACACACACACACACACACACACACACACACACACACACACACACACACACACACACACACACACACACACACACACACACACACACACACACAAACACATTCTCACACAGATACAGACATGAAGAATACAAATGGATACATACACACATGCTGTACACACATGCATGCAAGCACACACACACACGCACACACACACATACACACACACACACACACACACACATACACACACACACACACACACACACACACACACACATACATCCACTTCTAGTTCCTCCTTATCTCCCACGTCGTTGACACACGACCCGACCCAGTGCTGTGCTTTGTTAGTTTTATTGACACTGGTGTGTGTCTAGACATGAGTGCAGGGCCCTGGACCCACACAGCCTGCTGTCCACACAGCCTGGAGCTCCCTCTGACCAGGGGACCAGACCCCCAGACCCACCTAGCCTGGAGCTCCCTCTGACCAGGGGACCAGACCCCCAGACCCACCTAGCCTGGAGCTCCCTCTGACCAGGGGACCAGACCCCCAGACCCACCTAGCCTGGAGCTCCCTCTGACCAGGGGACCAGACCCCCAGACCCACCTAGCCTGGAGCTCCCTCTGACCAGGAGACCAGACCCCCAGACTCACCCCGATTACACCCCCACAACCTTGATTTTGTGTCTTTTTGTTGTTGTTTGTTTGTTTTCACTGCCAGGTCACTGCCAGAGACACCATGAGATGCCAACCAGCAAACTTGTACTGTGGGAACCAACACACGGGCATCGATCACGAGGACGTCCCACGTTAACCTACGTGGACGTACTCAGGAGAGATGTGGGAACAGAAAGCACCGGCGAGCTAGCCAGATGCATGGAGGATCGGGATGACTGGAAGCACCGATGGAGGGCCCGTCCGAGGACGACCTAGATAGATTGTTTGTTTTAATAAAAAAAAAGTTTACCCACCCTACAGTTACTAATCCAAGTCGCGTTACTGCGTTACATCGTTGCCAGAATGCTATGCATGTTTTTTTTCTTTCTCATTATAAATTAGATTACATTTATACACGGTCGTCAGTAGATGACGTGTGCACGCGAGCAGGTCAGAGCGAGGTCCTGTTGCTACGAGCCAAAAGGCAGCATGAAGAGAGGTAACGTTACACGTTCAATAGCTGTCCATTGTAAACTATGTGGGGGGAGCAAAAGGTTTGCACCTGCCAAAAATACAATATCTAATTTGATGAAGCATCTGACACAGCAGCATGATAATGTGAAACTTGACGGATAAAAAAAACGCTGACAAGGGAGCCTCTACCAGTGGCAGTCAAACTATTTTTAAACTGGATCGAAGATCAGGGCAAACACCACAAGTGAGTGAGAAGAACCTTGTCGAGGAGATGTTACCTTGTATTCACAAAGAACAAGTTTCCTCGTAAATAACCTTGTAGGAAGTTCGTAAGAGAAAATCTACGATAGAGGTTGCGTTAAGGAATCGACGTTGTGATGTCCTTTCTTGCGGTGAATTCCTGCCTGAACATTCAAGACATGCTGTATTGCGTGGGGCTTTTAGAGAGGAAGATCTGTAGGACATCACAACGTCGATTCCTGAACGCAACCTCTTTGATATAGCTAGAGGAGAGATTACACCCATGCAACACAGTTTCTTGAGTCTGGCGTTGTTGTACTTTATCTATTTAGTGTTACTTTTTTTTTACTTTTATTTTGTGTTATTTTTTAAACAGATACCGATAATTTCCGATATTACATTTTAATGCCAATATCGGTAGGCCGATAATATCGGACATCCCTAATTATGGCCAAGTCACACATCTATGGATCGGGCCAAATCTCCTCTTTCCAATGGCGGAGTTCAATCTGGATTTGGTACCACCAGGCGCCCCTGACAGGGCAGTAAAAACCATGAATGAAATCTACTGTAAGTACAGTTACTTTTTTGTAATATAATAGCTCTGCCATTTTTCATCTGATTGAGCCGCGTTTTTTTTCTAGACGTTCACAGAAAGGTAAAGAAGCTAACTACGTTCTATTTTATGGCAATAACGTTCTGGTTTGTTTGACCCATGAGATATCCCGAAAATAATGTAAAAAAATAAAAGGTTCATGCTGGAAGTCAGATGATTGACAGGGATTGTTAGCTGGGAAGTGTAGTTTTATGAAATTCGAAAGCCCATAGAAAGCCCTGGGTCTCCTCTCCTCATAAGACTACTGTACAAACACAATGGCTGCATCATTTTCTCATGTCTCATTCATCAGGTTTCTGTTGGGATGCACTGAAATATTTCACTAGTAATAACACTTAAAATCATTGGTAAACAAACGTAGTGCTGAAAATATATACTTTGACTGCTGTTTTGATAGGGTTAGGGTCTTTATTCTTGGCTACATTTGAAGAAAGAAAACCTTTAGGTTAAAATTCCGCAGAGTAAATTTTTGTTTGAGTAAAATGTACTCAGTTTGAGTAAAAGTTACTCTGCGAAATTTACTGTGTACCAGTCCCAAAATTACATCACGTCATAAATCAATCTGTCTAGACTGTATGACATAATGTTGCGTTTTCTTTTATTAAATGTATCAAAGAGTAAACATCCTAACCATGTCACAACAGCAATACGTTTGTTTACCAATAGGTTAAAGTGTTATTAGTGAGATTCTAGTTTTTGAAATGTGATCATATTTTCCGCCATTTTTAATTAGTGGCCGTCGCCGAATGATGATGATTTGTAGTCATATGAGCACAGGGCATCCAGAGCTCTCAATGAGCGTTGACATTTCGAAATACTACAGTACCCAGGAAATTCTAGCCTCCTGCAAGAAAATTACTTTTGTATGATTTTTTTTTATTTCTCTTATTTCTCGGGATAGTATATATCAAAACTGAACGTTATTGGCATAGATTGGAGCGCAGTTAGTGTGTCTACCTTCTGTGAACATTTAGCAACCATCTGTGTTGAAATCCGATCCAAAATGGCGGAGGCATATCCATTCTAAGAATCAAACTGTGCATACTGTACAGTAGATTTCATTCTTCATTCTTTAGAGGGGCACGTGCTCAAAGGCTGAAAAGGGCACTATACCTGTGTGTGTTCTAACCTAGCGCGCGCAAGCCCGATTTGTAAGCGCCCTTTTCGGGCGGGGGGTCCTCTTTTTTTTATCCACTTTTTCTCCCCATTTTCTATTTTTCTCCCATCCCAATTTCGTATTTCCAATTCTTCCCTCCCCTGTCTTGAACGTTGCTAGACTATGCCTCCCACTGGTTGGCTGTAGTGAGGATAGAAGCCTTGCATCACGTGTCCCCTCCGGTACACAAGGAGGCAGCCTGTTGCATCTTTTCACAGCAGCAGCTCGAACTCTCAGTGGCGAGGAGTAACGCGTGGGAGGCTCACGCTGCCCCCGATACTTCCTGTTTCCGCCGCACCGGCGTCACCCAACCGACCTGTAGGAGTCGCTGTACACAACATCCAATCCCCACCCACCGGCTTTTCTGTCAAGTATTTCAATTCCCTCGTTCACACGTTTCTCCCCGCTGACGTCATCTGAGACGTCGCTGATTGGTTCCCTCACTTCCCCACGCTTTTCAATCACATTCCCCAGCTGTCACTGCCTTTCAATCAATCGATCCCTCATTATTTATACCCCGTTTTCCCCACCCTAAGTTGTTGGTTCGTCTTGATTTGTCGCTGGATGTTTTTCCCCGTTGCTGCTGTTTCACTGTGCTATTCTCCAGGAATTCCTAGAAGCCTCCGCTTTCCTAGAAGCCTCCGCTTGGATACCTGCTCCGTGGCGTGCGCTCGCCTCCACTGTTGTTCCTGTTCCTTTTACGCAGCTCGTCTGGGTGAGTTTTTCTAGACTGACTGTCTTGACCTAATTCCGATTTTCGTGTGTAACCTTTACACTGAAGTCTTCCACCTTTTTGTCAGACAGTCACTCACCCAGCCATTAACGTTTTTGCTCTTTCCTTTATGGAATAATATTTTGGGATCTTCCACCTCCCACTGTGTATTTACACGAAGATATTATTTCACATTTGGACTGTGTTTGGATTTTTGCTCACTGTGTATTTACACGAAGATATTGTTTCACATTTGGACTGTGTTGGATTTTTGCTCACTGTGTATTTACACGAAGATATTGTTTCTCATTTGGACTGTGTTGGATTTTTGCTCACTGTGTATTTACACGAAGATAGTATTTCACAATTGGACGGTGTTTGGGATTTTTGCTCACTGTGTGTTTACATGAAGATTTCACTTGGGCTGTTTCTGGAATATTGCTCATCACTGTGTTGTTTAACACGAAGAATATAACACCCTGTCCTCCAGCTCGTTTCAAGTCTGCTCTGTCACTGACCCGTTCCCTCTCTCCCTCTCTCGGTCTTGCACAACATCTGAGAGGTCCGCCGTGAGAGTCTGCAGAGCGGTACAGAGGTCTGCTCCTGCTTCCCAAGACTACCCTTCCGGGAGAAGCTGCAGAGCAGCAGAACTTTGCCCCTTGTTCATTGTACCTGTTTCTTGTTGACCTGCTTTCCCTGTTTCACTTATTCTAGTCACCAAATAAACAAGCCCTTGTATTTGGCAGCTCTGAATCCAACTCTCTTGTGTCGTTGCGTTTGGGGTCGGTGTCAAACCATAACATTACGAACCAACCATGACGACCCCAGCCGACACAGAGGGGGTCAGAACCGCACTTGCATTTCAAGTCGAGTTGACCAGGGATCATGGTCTCCAACTAGAGCGGGCTGCGGCTGCGGTGCAGGACCTCAGGGACCAGGTCCTGCCTATGCAGGGTTCAATGGCCGCTATGGCGGGACAACAGTCCGAGATTCTCGCCCAGCTTAACTCGCTGGGCGACGCCGTTAATTCTTTTCATCTCTCACACCCTTCAGGAACATTCCCCGCAGCCCCAGCAGATCTCGCTCCTCGGGAACCCCTTCTCTCCGTCCCACGGCTGTTCGACGGTAATCCCGAGGAGTGTGCCACATTCATCATGCAATGTGAGTTGGTTTTCCGTCATCAACCAAGCCGTTTTTCTGCTCATGGGTCCCGAGTGGCTTATATAACCAACCTACTTTCAGGCCATGCTGCCCAGTGGGTCACTTCCTCCTGGGCAATGGAAGCAGATTTTTTGTTCTCCTACCCAGACTTCGTGGCGGAGCTCCGCAGAGTGTTCCATCATCCAGCCCGAGGTCTGGACCCTGGAGCCCGGTTGGGGACCTTCCGACAAGGGAGCGGCAGGGTGACGGACTATGTCATGGAGTTCCGACTGGCGGCGGTGGAGAGTGGATGGAACGAACCTGCTCTTCGCCTGACCTTCATTAGGGGGCTCAGTGACGCAGTCCGGGACCAGCTCGCTACCAGGGAGGTGCCCGACTCCCTCGAGGAGCTGTTTAGCCTTGTCATCCGTATTGACGGACGCCTCCTGGAGAGAAGGCGCGAGAGGACCCGACTGTCACCTCCTGAAGCACCCCGGACTCCTGGACGCCCCGTCCCCAACACTACTGATGGTAACAGGCTTCCCCGTCCGGTGCGCGAGGAGGAACCCATACCACTGGGACGCTCTCGTCTGAGCCAGGTGGTGCGTCAGGCAAGGCTCAGGTCCGATCTCTGCCTCTACTGCGGAGGTACGGGACACTTTCTCGCCGACTGCCCTATCCGGCCAAAAGATCGGGCTCACCAAGACCCCGGGAGATCCTGGTGAGCCGTTTTTCCCATTCCCAGCGCCGCGCACCACCTGACCATCTGTTGAGCGTCACCCTGGCCTGGGGGGACCAACGTGCCACGGTGGAGGCCCTCATCGACTCTGGGGCAGACGAGAACTTCCTCGACTTCGAGTTTGCCACCCAAGCCAACATACCTCTGGAGGCCCTTGTGAGGCCCTTGGAGATCTTTTCGTTGGACCAACACCGCCTGGCCGACATCTCTCAACGGACCGGCCCAGTCTTGCTGACCATTGCTGGGAACCACGTAGAGAGGATCCAGTTCCTCATTACCCAATCCCCCCTTGTCCCGGTGGTCCTGGGTAGGCCCTGGCTCGCGCTGCACGAGCCCCACATCGCCTGGGCCTCCGGTACCATCAGGGGCTGGAGCTCCTCCTGTCACGCCCGCTGTCTACAGGCGGCGTCTTGTCCCCCGCCCCGGAGACCGGCTGGTGAGTTGCCCCCGGATCCCTCGTCCGTTCCTCCCGAGTACCACGACCTCATGGAGGTATTCAGTAAGACCAGGGCTCAGTCCCTTCCACCTCACCGCCCCTATGACTGCGCCATCAACCTCCGCCAAGGGGCTCCCCTTCCCGGCAGCCGCCTCTACAGTCTGACTGCCCCGGAGAAGAAGGCGATGGATCTCTACATCTCTGAGTCATTGGAAGCAGGACTCATTCGGCCTTCCTCCTCCCCGGTGGCGGCCGGGTTCTTCTTTGTTGGAAAGAAGGATGGGGACCTGCGACCCTGCATCGACTATCGTCAGCTCAACGAGATCACCATCAAGAACAAATACCCCTACCTCTCATGAGCTCCACCTTCGAGCCACTGACCCAGGCCTCGTTCTTCACCAAGCTGGATCTCCGAAGTGCCTATCATCTTGTCCGTATCCGTGAGGGCGATGAATGGAAGACCGCCTTCAAGACCCCCAGGGGCCACTATGAGTACCTTGTGATGCCGTTCGGTCTCACCAACGCCCCGGCGGTATTCCAGGCACTCATGAACGATGTCCTCCGTGACATGCTGGAGGTGTTCGTGGTGGTGTACCTGGACGACATTCTTATCTTTTCCAGGACCCTCGAGGAACACATCCTGCATGTCCGCCGGGTGCTGGAGCGCCTCCTCCACAATCGGCTCTTCGTCAAGGCGGAGAAGTGCCGTTTCCACTCCAACTCCGTCGACTACCTGGGCTTCATCGTGGAGAAGGGCTTGACCCGAGCGGATCCTCGCAAGATCCAGGCTGTGGAGGATTGGCCGGAACCCACCACTCGGAAGGAGCTACAGAGTTTCCTCGGGTTCGCAAACTTCTACCGAAGGTTCATCCGGAACTACAGCCAAGTGGCGGAGCCTCTTACCAAGCTGACCTCCCCCGCTCTGCCGTTCGACTGGTCCCCAGCGGCATGCGCTGCGTTCCGCTCCCTCAAGAGAAGGTTCACTTCCGCTCCTATCCTGCTCCACCCTGACCCCAAGAGACAGTTCATCGTGGAGGTGGACGCCTCGGATTCTGGCCTGGGCGCTGTCCTATCCCAGCGTTCTCCTTCCGACCAGAAGGTACACCCTTGCGCCTTCTACTCGCGTCGCTTCCTCCCCGCCGAGAGGAACTACGACACCGGCAATCGGGAGCTACTGGCGGTCGTGGCGGCTCTGGAGGAGTGGCGTCATTGGCTAGAGGGTGCCGAGGAGCCTTTTACCATCTGGACGGACCACAAGAACCTAACGTTCATCCGCGCTTCCAGGCGCCTCAACGGTCGGCAGGCGAGATGGGCCAGTTTCCTCAGTCGGTTCGACTTCTCGCTGACCTTCCGCCCCGGTTCCCGCAACACGAAGGCCGACTCCCTGTCCCGGATGCACTCCAAGGGGGCTCCACCCTCTGAGGACCCATCTCCCATCATCCCGGAGGCCCGAGTGGTTGGAGCCATCACCTTGGGCATCGAGGGTGTGGTGAGGCGTGCCCTACGCTTCCAACGTGCTCCAAGCAACGTCCCTAGGAGCCGTCTCTTCGTCCCTGACTCTGTCCGGTCCCAGGTACTGCTGTGGGGCCATACCAGCCGGTTCGCCTGCCACCCAGGCGTCCATCGCACGTTCTCCTTCCTGGCTCGTCGTTTCTGGTGGCCCACCATGCGAAACGACGTCAAGGAGTTCGTATTGGCCTGCGCGGTCTGTGCCCGCAGCAAGGCCTCTCACCAGGCACCCTCCGGGCTCTTGCAGCCACTTCCCGTTCCTAGCCGTCCGTGGTCACATGTGGCGCTCGACTTCGTCACTGGACTACCCTCCTCCCAGGGGAACACCTGCCTTCTGACCGTGGTGGATCGATTCAGCAAGGGGGTCCACCTCGTGGCCCTCTCCAAGCTTCCCTCAGCAGCCGAGACGGCGGACCTCCTGACGCACCACGTGTTCCGCCTTCACGGTTTCCCCCAGGACATCGTCTCTGACCGGGGGCCCCAGTTCACCTCCCAGGTTTGGCGGGCTTTCTGCAAGGGATTGGGGGCAACGGTCAGTCTCTCCTCCGGCTACCATCCCCAGACAAACGGGCAGACGGAGAGGATGAACCAGAGCGTGGAGTCTGCTCTTCGGTGTGTGGCAGCCGAGAGGCCGGCATCCTGGAGTCGTTTTCTTCCCTGGGTTGAATACTCGATCAACTCAATGGTCAGTTCCGCCACCGGTCTCTCCCCCTTTGAGGCCTCCCTAGGCTACCAGCCCCCTCTTTTTCCCGCACTGGAGACGGAAGTGGCAGTTCCCTCCGTGCAGGTCCACCTCGACCGCTGCCGTCGCGTTTGGGAGATCACCAGGACCGCGCTGCTCCGGACATCTGAGCGCGCCTGTCGTGGTGCCGACCGGCGCCGGGTTCCCGCGCCGACTTACCGCCCTGGGCAGAGGGTGTGGCTCTCCGCGAAGGACCTCCCGCTACGGTCCTCGGCCAAGAAGCTCAACCCTCGCTTCGTCGGTCCTTTCGAGGTCCTGAAGGTACTCAGTCCGGCGGCCCTGCGCCTGAAGCTTCCTGCATCCATGCACATCCACCCCGTGTTCCATGTCTCCCGGGTTAAGCCCGTCTCCCTCAGTCCCCTTATGCCTCCGGCTCCTGATCCACCGCCTCCTGTGCTAGTGGATGGTCACCCCCAGTGGCAGGTCCGCCGGTTGATGGGCGTTCGTCGGCGGGGCCGGGGATTCCAATACCTGGTGGACTGGGAGGGTTACGGCCCTGAGGAGCGTAGCTGGGTCTCCCGGCAGCTCATCGTGGATCCCGGCTTGATCACCGACTTCCATCGGGCCCATCCTGACGAGCCGGGTCGGCCTGGTCGCCGGGCGGCTCCCGTTGAGGGGGGGGTACTGTGAGGTTTCTGTCCTTGCCTTCTCACTCGTTCTGTTCCTTTAACCACCCTCGCTTTGTTTTCATTCATTTTTTCTGTCAAGTATTTCAATTCCCTCGTTCACACGTTTCTCCCCGCTGACGTCATCTGAGACGTCGCTGATTGGTTCCCTCACTTCCCCACGCTTTTCAATCACATTCCCCAGCTGTCACTGCCTTTCAATCAATCGATCCCTCATTATTTATACCCCGTTTTCCCCACCCTAAGTTGTTGGTTCGTCTTGATTTGTCGCTGGATGTTTTTCCCCGTTGCTGCTGTTTCACTGTGCTATTCTCCAGGAATTCCTAGAAGCCTCCGCTTTCCTAGAAGCCTCCGCTTGGATACCTGCTCCGTGGCGCGCGCTCGCCTCCACTGTTGTTCCTGTTCCTTTTACGCAGCTCGTCTGGGTGAGTTTTTCTAGACTGACTGTCTTGACCTAATTCCGATTTTCGTGTGTAACCTTTACACTGAAGTCTTCCACCTTTTTGTCAGACAGTCACTCACCCAGCCATTAACGTTTTTGCTCTTTCCTTTATGGAATAATATTTTGGGATCTTCCACCTCCCACTGTGTATTTACACGAAGATATTATTTCACATTTGGACTGTGTTTGGTTTTTTGCTCACTGTGTATTTACACGAAGATATTGTTTCACATTTGGACTGTGTTGGATTTTTGCTCACTGTGTATTTACACGAAGATATTGTTTCTCATTTGGACTGTGTTGGATTTTTGCTCACTGTGTATTTACACGAAGATAGTATTTCACAATTGGACGGTGTTTGGGATTTTTGCTCACTGTGTGTTTACATGAAGATTTCACTTGGGCTGTTTCTGGAATATTGCTCATCACTGTGTTGTTTAACACGAAGAATATAACACCCTGTCCTCCAGCTCGTTTCAAGTCTGCTCTGTCACTGACCCGTTCCCTCTCTCCCTCTCTCGGTCTTGCACAACATCTGAGAGGTCCGCCGTGAGAGTCTGCAGAGCGGTACAGAGGTCTGCTCCTGCTTCCCAAGACTACCCTTCCGGGAGAAGCTGCAGAGCAGCAGAACTTTGCCCCTTGTTCATTGTACCTGTTTCTTGTTGACCTGCTTTCCCTGTTTCACTTATTCTAGTCACCAAATAAACAAGCCCTTGTATTTGGCAGCTCTGAATCCAACTCTCTTGTGTCGTTGCGTTTGGGGTCGGTGTCAAACCATAACACACCCTCTAACACTGCCAATTGTGTTAGTTGACGGCCGGCCAAGCCGGTAGCAACGGCTACCAGCATCTCCTGCGTGAGTGGCGAGCGCCTTGCCCACTGCGCCACTCAGCCGTAATAATCAGTGCAGGAGCTCACTTATCCTTGAAAGACACTTTTATCACTGACTTAAAAGGCCCATACATCTCCCTACAGACCCCAAGAAGTGCTATATATTCTGTATTGTTTAATATAAATGCATTTTTTCATTCCAATCCCGATTTGTATTTGAGATTCCCAAATCCCATCGGACTTGACTTCTTCGTGTCCCTCAATGAGTGTAATACCAGCATTCAACTGTATGCGCCACAGCGGTTTCTATCATCATCATCATCATCACCACCCACGCTATGCATAAAATATATAGGTCCGCGGAGAGGCACGGTGAGGAGGCCATGCAAACTGCAATGGAATATGGGGCATCTCTCTCTCTTTACCTAATATTTTGATTCTATCCTGTCAATTTTTCAGTTGGAAGGGCAGTCTATATGCGTAATGGTAAAAATATATATATATATATATATATATTTTTAAAATGGCACTTTTTTATGAGGCTCAAAAGGGCAGGTGCTCAAGCACCCGTTGGGCTCTATGTTTGCACGTGCCTGATTCTCGATGCACGCCTGGTGATACTACATCCAAATTGAACTCTGCCATTTTAAAGATGAGATTTGGCCTGATCCATAGATGTGTGAGTTGGCTATAATAAGGTAATTTATAGGCCTCATATTCTATATTCTATAATAATATTTAAAATTGCATGGGTCCGGATGTTAATATAAGATAAGGGCCCTATATTTTAAGGCCAGAGTAATATTCAGGGTAATATCATTTGAGGCTTTATGTGTAGTGGATGGTTGTCTTTAGGCAACGTAGAGAAAAGAAGCAAGGTTCTCATGTGCTCTGAAGAAGTTATCTTTGGACCTGCACTGTGTTACAAGTACCGAGGAGGACTACCGTGAGTGACAAGATGTTATAATGATAAACACATGAGCAGAGAGAGAGAGAGCGAGCGAGAACAGAGGATCTCCCTGGGATCTGAACCAGGCACCCCACAGAGAATACACAGTGGAATGAAAGGGTAACTCTATAGAAGATAAATAACACCCATGGCTATTGAAGAATGAGAGCCCTTAAAACACCCATCTGTGATCCGCATGTACACAAAACAACAACAAACAATGGAGACATATTTGCATTCTCTAGTTGATTGAACAGTAGATCAATTATGTGTTTTGAACTGTATTTGTTGATAAAATGTTGTAAACATTGGAGTAAAACAGACCTCTATTTCAAACTCTTTCATGTATGTATGTGATCAGGGGCGGACCTTCCTACAGGCGATATAGGCAGTCGCCTAGAGCGCCACCCAGAGGGGGGCGCCAAAAAAAAAAAAAAAAAAATTATTTAATTTTTTTTTCTGTGCAGTTTTGGCGCCCCCCTCTATATCTGCAACCATTATTTGTACATAAAAAAAATTCTAACATAAGGGAAAATGAGCCAAAAATCTAAAACGGTCGGTCGGTCTGAGCCTCAGCTTTAGGTGTTCACAGTCAGAACATGCTAGAGCGCTGTG